>NC_043965.1:41943524-42192895 GCF_902148855.1 Sphaeramia orbicularis | reverse complement strand
TTTGAATATGGTGTACGGACCTACTTGGTGGACGGACTCTACAAGATTGGAATGGAAATCTGGCTTACCACATGGTGCATCTGTGTTAGATCTGTAACTAAGTCTTCCTGGTACAGGAGTAAATACCGTACTTTCCGGGCTATAAGGCGCACCGGAATATAAGCTGCACCTGACTAAAGCCGCGGCTGACTTTAAGTCGCACCTGACTATAAGCCGCAGGTTCCAAGTTGTGACATGAGATTTTTACACAGAAAGATGGTAAACAGAAGATTATTTAAGTATATATTCCATACCTTAACTGCTTTTTTCCAAACAGTGCCTGTAACACGGCAGTAAAACGGCAGGAACACAGCTGGTTCAAAAACCCAGAAAAGTCATGATCTCTATCTTCATCTCCTTCTGCTCATTGAAACCACTGCAGTCGTCCTCTTCAGTGTTGGAGTTGAACAACCTCAAATTCTCAGTCACACACCTTCTCACTCTCTCCTCCATTGTTGCTCAGTGGCACTTCCGTGCTGCAGCTGTATTTCCTTCTTAAACAGACGCATCGATTGCTTTTAACTTAAAAGCTGCAAAATATGCATTCTTTGTGTTTTCCGTGATGAGGTTTGTCCATGACACGCATAATTATTGTTAAAAGTTAAGATTAAAACTTCTCCTCTTCATCACCGCTTCCACCTGTCTCTCACTTTTGCGCTTCCTGCTAGAGCGCCCCCTGGTGGCCATTAGCCTGTATAAATCTATACTAGAGCTGCATCGCTGTATAAGTCGCAGGGTTCAAAACGAGAAAAAAGTAGCGGCTTATAGTCCGGAAAGTACGGTAAACATTTGTGAACAAGTTATAACAATAAATCTGTAAGGCATATATGCGATATTATTGATGGAAGTATATTGGTGTACGGACACTACAGAATTTTGGTGAACAACGCGCCATTGAAAACATGCGGTTGGACGTAAACATCTGTTTGCCACATCGTTACCAAATTTTCTGCAGCCAGGGAGCATACCAAAATCTGTCTAGTTGTGCATATTTAGTCATAATAATACTGAAATACAGGTTCCCCTTCTATTATTACAATTAAAGGGCTGTAAAAGAAGGGTTTTCAGAACAAAATGGTTGATTGTCTTAATACTGAAAATAAGAATTAATAATCAAACAGCTGTTAAACAAAAATGATCAATAAATGAAAAGCAATGTGATGTGTGTATTTTGTAATAAAAAAGACACAGGAGTTGAGTGGTAATTATTTATTGTGTTACAAAACATTATGTACAATAATTGTGCTCTCTTATAACAGTAAAATTGTGCACATATTTTCACGCTCATTGGGTCGCCATTTTATCAGTTTTAATCCGATTTTCTTCAAATTTGGAGGATTGCAAGATCTAGTAATAAGATGGCCAAAGAAATATTTTGGGAATTTTTTGGGGGGTATCTTTTTGCATACTGATTAATAACTGATGCAAATATACTTGTACACCTTGATTGTGATCAGGCCGAAAGCGTGTTCAGAAAATGGATGGCTGGATGATAAAGTGCTTTAATATTTCAGGTCATCTCAGCTGCATTTAGGCTATTTTCCTCTACTGTTTTGTTCTAATATATACAGTATTAATACCTTCCATAGGAACCGTAACTCACTAGTATTTTGCAGAAATCCTTTTAGTTTCTGTATACTTCATGTGTAATCCATGATGTCTTTGTAAATCTCTACAAGGAGGTCTGGAGCTGCACTCATCGTCTGTTATAGATTCTTACCTGTCAGCATAAAGCGTCTGGTTTCTCCCACTGGTTTATCCACCTTTGAAATACTTCAAAATATTTCAGCCTGACGATATTTGGTCTCGGACACAGCGGTGCTTTTCAAGTGCTTATTTTTGTCCGGTCCTCCGTGAGAGCAGAAAGATGTTTACTGTAGACACCCATTTCCCCCTGTGGTCTGGTGTGCTTGTCATCTTGCCAACTGTCAATCACTGTCTGCATCCTGGCAGTTCCAGAGGACATGCAGAGAATTGTATCCTTTCTTCAGCAACATCCAGCCCAATTCTGTCCAGCCTTTTTCCCACACCCTCATAAGCTTATTTATTTTAAAGGCTTGTTCTAGAAGCTTTCAAAGGCTCATCTAAATCTTTTGAAGGCGCCGTTTTGCTTAGGTCAGACATATTCCCTTTGCCTCAGAGGTTTTATGAGTACTTTGTATTGGAAGATAAATCCTGCAACCTATTGAGGCAGAAACAGCTTTGTCCTGGTAGGAAAAGAGCTTTTAATGATGAAACTGCTTTCCATATGTGTATTCAATAAAAGCAGCCCAGAAGAACATCTGGGACATAGCACTGTAGGTTATTTGTTGTATGGATGCCTCTCAGTCTAGTTTTATTTCATAATTCATAACTAGAAAAGTGAGTGCGAAGGCTGAAGTGATAATCTAATATACATGGCTGTCAGAGCAGCAGTGCGTAGGTGTGTCATGACTTCCTGCTTGGATGATGTACCCTCCAGTCAGGAGTGTGGACTGCCCACAGTGGCTGACCCAACCGATCTGTGGATGGAGAGCCACGGCAGCCCCAGCCATCACAGCCTCTCATGCTCAACAGATCTCACAGCACACACACCTCAGGATACAACTCAGTGGTCCTGAGCTGTTTGTGCTGTACGGCTGTGAAGGTGAAATCGCACTTTAGAACAAAGTACTGGCAAAACTCAAAAGATCTGTCTGTATAGGAACTGTCAAGAAATCCAACAGAACTTGTCGTACAAAACAACTTCATTTAATTATCGAAGTTCGGCTTGTGGCCTTCATCGAGAAATACATAAGCAGCTGCACTTTAATATGCATGAAATGTGAAAAAATGAAAAGATCTGTAATGAATTAACCCAATGTTTTTAACCTTTTTGGCTCGTGACCCTATTTTAACATCACAAATTTCTGGTGACCCCAGACATTCAAATGGAGACATTTTTTTGCTAAAATTAATTTGTTTTTGATCATGTGATAGTTTGCTATACTATGATGCAAATAAATGTTAATTTTAGATGACATTTAGTCTATATAATTTATATTATTATGGACTGAGCAGAAAAACCAGGTGTAGATTACTGCACAAAGTGAGAATTTGATTTTCCTTGGTCAGGATATGTACAGTCAGTCCAGCTTGGATTTACAAGGCTGACAATTAATACTGAACAAACAAGAACTCAAACTATGAATTATGAAAGAGCAACAGCATCTGAAACTGACCACAATGAACATTTGAAAGATAAACAGTACCACAGTGCTTCAGTTTCAGCTTCGTCTTGTCTTATATGGATTGTGATTGTCTCTCAACTCGTCATATACTTTTTATTAGTACGTTTTTTTATTTTTATTTTTATCAATTTCTAGAAATTTCAGGCGACCCCATTTGAATTCCAGGCGACCCCACATAGGGTCCCGACCCCAAGGTTTAAAAACACTGAATTAACCAATCCTATATGTCACAGGTGTTAAACATGTGGCCCGGGGGCCAAATCTGGCCCGCCAAAGGGTCCAGTCCGGCCCTTGCAATGAGGTTGTGAAATGCAAAAATTACACTAAAATATTAACAATCCATTTAGTTCAGGTTCCACATTTAGACCAACTCAATCTCAAGTGGGTCAAACCAGTAAAATAGTATCATAATAATCTATACATACTCACAACTCCAAATTTCCCTCTTTGTTATGTAATATTTTCATGTATTTACATTAAAACAAAGTATAATTTCTCAAAAAATGTGAATACCTGAACAAATATGAACAACCTGAAATGTTTTAAGAGAAGTAAGTACAATTTTTAACAATATTCTGCCTGATATTAAATGTTTTGCGTATTTGTAGACCCACTGTGATCTGTAAGTTATAATGAACATGTGGAAATGATAAACTGAAGCATAATATTGCTAAAATTACACTTATTTTTTCAGTTTGTTCATGTTATTCACATTGTTTTGAAAGGATAGTTTGTGGATGTGAACATTTCATTGTTTAATTTGACTTTTTTCACTGTAAACATAAAGAAAACTTTGGAGTTGACATTATTTAGATATTATGTGATTATTTTACTGGTTTGGCCCACTTCAGATCAAATTCAGCTGAATGTGCCCCCTGAATTAAAATGAGTTTGACACCCCTGCTATATGTCCACACGCTGGGTGACCAACTGGGTATTTGCAAAGGTAGGATCTCACAGTGGGTTCTCACAGTTGGATTCCAGCGTCAACCAGCCTTTCTGTGTGGAGTTTGTATGTTCTTCTCGTATCTGCATGGGTCTCTCCAAATTCTGTGGATTCCTCCCACCATCCAAAGACATGCACCTTACTAGGTTAACTCACAGGTGTCAAACATGCGGCCTGAAGGCCAAATCTGGCCTGCCAAAAGGGTCCAACCAGCCCGCGGATGAATTTGTGAAATGCAAAATTACACTGAAGATATTAACAATCAGTGGTGTCAAAATCATTTTAATTCAGGTTTCACGTACAGACACTACAGTTTAATTAGATTTCAAGTGGGTCAGATCAGTAAAATTATTACAATAACCTATAAATAATGACAACCCCAAATTTTCTCTTTGTTTTTTTTGGTGTAAAAAAGTAAAATTACATGAAAATGTTTACATTACCAAACTATACTTTTACAAAAATTGTGAAACCTGAACAAATATGAACAAATGGAAATGTCTTCAGAAAAGTAAATGCAACTGGACCGATATTCTGCCTGTTACAAAATATTTTGTGCAATTGTAATGCACATGTGTAAATGATAAACTGATAACTGAGGCATAATATTGTTAAAAGTGCACTTGTTTTTCTTAAGACAATTCAAGTCATTCATGTTAGTCAGATTTTTAAAGAAACTTATAGATGTAAAACTGATCATAATATAATTTACTTTTTTCACAATTATCAATTTTACTGATCCAGCCCACTTGAGATCAAATCGGCTGAATGTGGCCCCTGAACTAAATGATTTTGAGACCCCTTGGTAACTGGTCTATGTCAGATGCCCGTAAGTGTGAATCATTGGCAGCTGCTCGTCTTTCAGACAGGGGAAGCTCATTGTCGGCTTACATAAAAAAAATGGGTCTAGTTATTTAAACATAAATCGGCCCTCCGTTCCTTTTTAAGAAATGGTCAGTGACTTATCGTACCAACTAAACAAGAAAACGCTGAAATTATGTTAAATTGAAACAAGGAAGTACAATGAGTGTGTTTTAATTTACAGTGGCAAGAAATGAACAGTAATTTCGTAGTGGTTTCTCTCTCCATTTTCACAGCAGAATGCGCGACGGTATTAAACTGAACTCTGTCAGTGAAGGAGTAGATCTCAAAATAGCTGTCAATCAAATGGGATTCAGCCTTTCGAACTGATCCTCCAATCAGCACGTGGAATCCCATGTCCAGCCCAGCCGAGCTCCGCCCACAGCTCCATTCACCCCCAGAGATGCTGAGCATCCAGGGGCGAGACAGCATCGTGGCATTATCCAATTACCGTCCAGTTTTGAGGCAATGAAAAAACTGTTCCACTCATTCCCATTGAGTGCATGGACGCTGAGCGTCTACTGACAATGCACTGAGCAGAGATCGAATGAGAAAACAGCGCAACGGGAATGTATGGGAAGTGAACAACATCGAGTCCGTAGATTTGTGATAAAGCTGATTCTGAACGAACTCGTCTGTGAGATTAAGTATGTTCTAACACATTTGTAGTCAATGAAATGTCACACACAACCGCACATATTTAACCATTTAATTTTCGTAATTTTAGGGGAAGCCGAGCTTCCCTTTGCCTTTGAGAAATCGCCACTGTGTGAATGTGAGAGAGAATGGTTGGACATATATGGGATGGATGGATGGATTGGGTGGTTGTTGGTAGGTTGGTTGGTTGGTGGGTGGTTGGATGGGTGGTTGGTTGGTTTTTGTTGTATGAATAGGAGGGTCCATGTAAATCACAATACCATGATGCCAGAGATGAAGGAGTGTCCAATTAGAGGTATGACTAATGTGGTCTTGAGACTATACACTTACATGGTACAGGGAGGGGGCGGGGGCTGAATTTCTCTGGAAAAAAGGCGAGGATATGTATGTCTAACCTGTTTTCAAACCTATAAATCTCCTTCTCCACGCATCTTGGAAGGAGGTGAAGTTGTGCCAAAACTTTCCACTTAGATTTAATTCTGTATATGAAAATGTTGTAATCGAGGACAGCGACACTTTATTATGCAGAAATGCAACACGTTTAAAGTGTGTTTCCACCAACTGCATCAGATTATGGTCTTGGACAGTCAAACAGGAGCACAATCCACAACTGAGTCAGTTCACTAAACACTTAACTAGTCAGCAACGACTTGACATTCTGACAGCGACGACCAAATCTCACCATGACTGCCTGTCAACTGTCACACATTCTTGTAACCAAAACAACAGGGATGCCCACCAGCAATTTGTTCGCATTTTGCTCTGAAAACACAACCCAATACTCTCAAAATAGAGGGAAAGCTGCAGAATTGAGTTCAACATGGGGGAATTGGAAGGTGGTTTTGTAAAACTGAGCAAATGCATCAGTCTTAGTAGTGAAACAAAACATAGATGAGCTAGTATGGTGTGTCTTTGATGTAATGTCGTATATTGTTCAGTTGTTTTAGTTATTTGTGCCCATCTTTCCTCATTTTATGGTGACAGAAGTGACAAATACACTGACAACAATGAGTATCGGAAAGACGTACTATTTCAATCTTTACACCACCATTTTATCTGCTGACTGTAAACACAGGCTGAGTTTGACTGAAACGTACCAAACAGTCCATCTGGGCTTCCTCCAAATCACATTCATAAGTAGCCTGTGTGTTTTTCCAGCATTACTCACTGGGCTCTTTCTGTTCGTTTTTTTTTTTTCTTGCATTGATTTTCTTTTTCTTTTTTTTTTTTTACCCCATCATATTAAATGTAGCTTAAATGTAATGAACCCTTCTTTAACTGACAGGCTTTTAATGTAAAACATGTCCAGGAAGGCTTGGACTTCATTGACGGCAGCTGATCAACAATTAACAAGTAGCTGTGAAGAAACTTGTGCATGAAGACAGTTTTTCCTCCCCTAAACATTATGTATGGGAAATTTAAACATTATTTTTCCTATCAGAGAATCTTGACATTGTTGCACTAGAGAATAGCTTATGGAGTGTCCAAATGGAAATGGTGCGCAGAAAACCTTGAATATGCTAAATTAAAAACATCATGGTACGCTAAATACGGCAAATTTATTGGAAATTCTTTGCACCTGCAAAGATACAGAATAAAGTAAACCTTAGACATACAGAAACCAACTGTTTTCATTCCCAAATCCCAAAAATAGCGAAATGATCCCAAATGTTGCTGGTGCTCCAAAATAAACCCATGAAGTACAAAGCTTTTATACCTTTATTTGAACAGCAATTTCACCTGAAGTAAAGGGATTAATCTGAACATTGATTTTCAGTATGACCATCATCTTATTTATCTTCAGCCCAGATGGCTCGCCACCAAACATCCATACACACTCTCAATCTCTGTCCGATTTATTGACTCTATCAAACCAAGAAGATGGGGCACTGGAGAGGGAACACACTACTGTTAGATACGAGATTAAGCCTTCACTAGCGACATAGCATGTAGTCTGTTGGAAAAAACAGTCAGACTAAAACACACTGACTTTATATCTGATGCAGGGTTATTATAGCAAAAAACTGAGATTTAACTACCTATGAAAAAATTACATGATTTAAGCTACAGGATGTAAAATTAGAGCAGGAAAAAATTACAGAATTTGATGACGTGAATGTAAGGATGGATGATCTGATGCTGTCAAGCCACACTAACCTTCTGTATAGAGTAGATTCTTGTATGATTAATTCTGGGCTGTGATTAGCAATTACAGCTGCCAGTCACATATTTCTAAATATCTCATGATCTTACATTGTGATCAGTTTTAAAGGAGTGATATTTTGCGTTTTTAAATGGAATTCAGCTAAAATTTGCTTAGGGGGTCAAATGAGTGGCCATTTTTGTCCAAAAAAAAAAAGTTGTAAGAAATGCATAGAACTGTGTTGAAATAATGCCAATACATTTGTGCACAGACTTATGATATTATTTGACAGTGGAAGCTATATTTCAGAACTACTGGATTTGGAATAGCACGTGTATGTGAAAACTTTTGCTGGTGGACGAGCGTGACATTACCCATGATGCTCTGGTCAGTACCAGTACTTTATTAGTAATAAACTTATAGACTTACTATTGCTAATTCTCCTCTTATTCATAAATGTTAGTATTGTGGATCTAAAACAATAACAGCTGACACAAAAACACAAAATGTGGCAGTGGACGGATGTGACATGGTTGTTACAGATCCCATCATACTGATGCTCGGCAGCCATGTCACCATTTCCACAAATGATCCCTGTGCAAAAACTAGTATCAGAATTATTTATTGTATAGATTACCATCATACTAAAGAGTAAATAACAATATAGAATTGTTATTTCTTTATAAAAATGCTTATTATTAGTAAACTGTTGATTTAAAAAGTGATGTGTGACATTCTTAATGTATGTATTGGCGTAACATAAGCAGGATGGATCAGCACCACACTCCATATTGAAACCTGTAAAAATAAAACATGTGATATGTCGTATAGAATCTTGTAAGAAAAACTGGGGAACCTAAAAGAATAGAATATTTGTTTTTTCGGTAAATTCAGTTAAAATATAACTTGGTCATTTGTGACATGACAATATAGCATTAATTGTGATGAAATTGGACATTTTGAGCTGAAAACATAGTTCATATGACCATCAACATGTTGCAACAGAACTGAAATCCTGTAAATTTGCATAACTTGCATTTACCAACACAAAGTTCCTTTGGGGATTCACTTATATTGATTTCTTATGCACAAAGACAGAAATAAGACCTCTAAGCAAATTGTAGCCGAATTATGTATTTTCAAACATTTCCCTTTGGTCTACATAAACTGTAAATGCTCTGCTTGGGTCTAAATTCTTCATTAATTCAACTCCACAGGTCCATCTTCAACCCTGTTTCTGAGTAATGACACCAGAAAGGTCGTTTTGAGCGCTGGCCCTTTAAATGCAAATGAGCCTCTTCAGGCCCCACCCCCTCCAGGTTGTCGGCTGTGCTGCTCTGTCCTGTTCAACCAACAACTGAACATTTTAGATAATCGGCTCGAAGTTTGGACATATTTTCAGTATGGACTCCAACCGCTGCTGCTGACAAACGATTATACAGTATCGTACTCAGAGAAGTGTTTGTCGGAAGTCTTGACCTTATATGTGCAGATGTCATGATGTAACTAGTTATAGACATAACAAATTAAGCAGGAATTAAAACAGGTTGTAGAAATTCACTCAAGTTTTGCCAAAATCAGTATAAAGATAGCTTGCAGCACCTGGAGGGTTCAAATTCAAACTTTCGAACTGTTAGGGTCCAAATAGACAAATAAATGAACAAAAGACTCATAAAAGTGGGTTTAGCAAAATATGACCCCTTTAATTTGTCATATGATCTGCTTCTCAGAGGGAAATCCTTGAACTCCCCCCAATCCTCTGCTATATAATGAAGTAAATAAACAACATAATGTACAAAAGAAACCAACTTAATAGTTATTCAGAAAGCAGACTGTGGATAGATTTACTATGAACATGACATTGACAGAAATACCCATAACTGTTCATTTGATATTTCAGAACATTATCAAACATCCCCCAACCATTTGGAAAAAAACACACCACCTGGTGTCAAAATATGATGTAAAGTCAAGGTAAGTGGCATGAAGAAAGACAATTGTTAGACAATCAATATGAACTCAATTGGCGCTATATCGACCTGATAGTGGCAGAATAATGGTCAGAGAATCTATTTTTTCCCCACAACTCTCCACCTAGGGAATGAAATGACACCATATGAACTCTGGATGGTAGTGAAAAAATGGACATTTGTAAGACAATCAGTATGAACCAAATTTTATTTTGATCGGCCTATTATTGCTTGATTTAAGTCCAAAAAAATGATTTTCAACTAAAGCGCCCCCATGTGGATGACTTATAATACTCATAGAGAAGCTGAAATCAAGTTCTTCCACTAGGGGTCTCCTATGTTGGTTATCAAGGGAGAAGAAATCCAACCAATCTGTCCGAGTTATCGCGTTCACACCAAGGATATCCAGTAGTGGCGATCGGGGTTAAACAATTGTATCCCCAAAGATATAATAAATAACAGTGCTGTCAAAACATTTCACTCAGCTCACATTTCTTTTTATGTTTAATTTACGGGGTAACTACACTACTTTATAAAGAATGTCGCACTGCCCAAAGAGTTTGTCGTAATGTTGCTAACACAGGTCACAAGGCTAGTGAGTTTATTTAACCCATAAAGACCCAGTGTTACTTTTGAGACAGTTCCCAAATGAATTTTCTGTATTTAACCTTTCTTAAGTAACTAATCACCATTTATTATAATATTATCCTCCTTATTTTGTTTTGTTTTTTTTCAGTGAAAATCATTTATTTTCCTATATTTAATTCACTGATCATGTAGATCAGGGTGTCAAACTCCTGTTAGTTCAGGGGCCACATTCACCCAAATATGATCTCAAGTGGGTTGGACCAGTAAAATAATAACAGTGAAAAAGTAAAATTACATGATGATAATGTTTATATTCACAATGTTTCCTTAAAAATCTGAAAACATTAACAACTTGAGATATCTAGGAAGAACAAGGGCAATTTTAACAATATTCTGCCTCACTTTATCATTTACAACTTGCATTACAATTACAAATACATAAAACATTTAGTATCAGGCAGAATATTGGTAAAATTGCATTTACTTCTCTTAAAACATTTCAAGTTGTTCATATTTGTTCAGGTTATTCACATTTTTGGTTGTTAATATAAACATTTTCATGTAATGTTACTTTTTTTTTTACACTAAAAACAAGATCAGTTGTCGTTATTTATAGGTTATTATGATATTTTACTGGTCTGACCCCAATTGAGATTTAATTGGTCTGTATGTGGAACCTGAATTAAAATGATTTTACACATTGATTGATAATGTTCTTGAGTGTAATTTTTGCATTTCACAAATTCATCTGACAGGCCAGACTGGACCCTTTTGCGGGCCAGATTTGGCCCCCGGGCTGCATGTTTGACACCTGTGTGTGGATGTTCATTAAAACTCAAAGTAAATTCAAAGGTTATAAAATCAGAAACAGAGAAAACTGAATAAAAGTGACGTTTTCTGCAAAGCTATCATGAACGCAACGTAAAAACAAGCATCTCTATCCACTGTCACTGATCCACTCCATGGGTTTTACTGGGAAATCTGTGTTGTAGAAGATGATGGTGTTTCCATGGTAACTATGGAGCCCCTGAACATCCAAATGGTCATATCTGATGACCATGAAAAGACGACAAACTGCATTTTACACCCATTATTTACATGTATTGATAGGATTAGTGGATCAGAAGTTGTAAAACATTTTACATCAGTAGATGACTTTGGTCACCAGTGTTTCATTCTATCTGTCTCATTTGCAGTCTATTTTAACATGTTTGTGTGATGTAGGCTATTTTGCTGCTGCTGAAGAAATAATGATGAAGAGTCATTGTAATTCAATGAGCTGCAGAACTGGCTTCTAACCTTGACATACACAGAGTTTGACTTGCTTTAGATTTATGCTCGAGTGAAAACATTTTGACTGATTATAAAATTCTAGTGGAAAAAATTAGGCCTCCACGAGTTAGGAAGTTAATGGAAACTGTGCATCTGTACAAGCAAATGCTGATAGTGGGTACAGTTACATGATGTTTTTTAAATCTGATTTATTTTTCCAGAAGAAATTAATCCGGAACTAAAGTACTTTCTCTTCTGTTTACATGGGAATGTTAAACCTGAATAAAGGTTTACATGAGAACGTTTATTTGGTTCTCGCAGCCCTTCTGTTAGCTTAGCTTAGCATAGTCACTGCATTTCCATGGTCACACGTAGCCAGTTTTTTAAAGGTGATTTGTAGTCTTTTGTAAGTGATTTTGTGAAATCCGATTCTCCCTAATTATTCTTTAGATCTGCGACTTACTGCACTCATCCAATCTTGGGACTGTTGTGTTGACGGAAGTTGGAAAACCTTTTTGTTGGAAGGGATGCATGCGCTAAATTAGCTTTGCTTTACTGTTTTAGCTTTGCATTAGTTTTTGTTTCCCAAGATTTTATTAGTGCAGTAAGTCACATGGCCATGATTTGAGCCTCATTGTGATCATAGTGACCCCAGCGGACTAAAGTAATGATTAAGGAGAACTGAATTTCACAAAATCACTCATAAAATACTACGAATCACCTATAAAAGCCTGGCTACATCTGACCATAGGAATGAAGCAATTTTGCTAAGCTAGGCTAAGCTAAGCTAACAGAAGGGCTGTGAGAACAAGGCAATTGGTGCACTGCAGTGCAAACTGTTTTATCCCACTTATCGAACTCATTAGTGCATGACAAATGAATTAATAAAAAAACAAGTGGTGAACTATTCCTTCAGGGTTTTCCAGGCTGGTAGATTCCCCATCAGAATAGCTCACTGGAAACGGTTTGGGTTGACTAGACTGCATTGCATATTCTTCCGCCAGCGCAGAATGTTTTATTTTATTTTATTTTAACCTTATTTAACCAGGAAAACCTCACTGAGATTAAAAATTTCTTTTCAAGAGTGTCCTGGCCAAGACTGGCAGCAGTACATTAAATAGTTACAGACACAGACTTCCATACATAAAACGAATACATAAAAAGCACATAGACAAGTCAAACCTTCCAAAGTCAACTTTGCAAAAAGTGCTCATGAAATGTAGACAAAGTGCGTCAGATAAAACATCTGCAGCCAGATGTCTCCCTCTCTAAGTCATACAACATCCTCTTAAAAGTGTCCAACGAAGCCAGATCCTTAAGTTTCAGTCTTTTTGTAGTTCATTCCAGGTGAATGGGGCCGCATACCTGAAGGCCTTTTTTCCCTGTTCAATTCTTACTTTAGGAACAGACAACAAGAAAAGATCCTGAGAACACAGATTATAAGCGTCTGTGGTTCTCCGACTGATGTAAGTCAGAAGGTAGGATGGGAGAAGACCTAGGATAGACTTATAAATTAAAATACGCCAGTGAATGTGTGCGTCATTGTGATAGGACAAGACAACAAGCATGCGCAGAATGGCAGGAATAAGTCCAAACGGAATAAGGGTTTACAGGTCCGAGGAATAATTTAGCCCGGGTTCAAAAGTGGATTAAACCAGTGACTTTAAATTTAATCCATTTAAATTAATCTGAACTTTTCTTTTTCAACTGGAATAATTTGCTTACATGGGCATCTTAAATAGGATCTAACCTTTAATCAGTTTAAACCAGGAATAAAAGTTGTCATGGAAATGCACGGAGTGTCGACTTAATCTAGATATTATCGATATTGTAATAATGTCAATCCAAAAATGATGCAGTTTCTAGTCAGATAACAATGTCAAAAGCCATCACATATAGACTAAGCCTCCAGAAACCAGAGAAAACCAGAGGAAAACTCTTTGTTTAGTTGTAATTCACCTGTATTTTGCAAGAAATGAGAGGATTGTGATTTACATTATAGATCCTGATTCTACCACAAAATCATCATATGATCTTGTGGTTGTGTGGACTGCCCAGGGCTTCTCCTGCACGACAACCCTTGTGGTCAGCCTTCATCAGCTTTCGTCAGTCAGATGGATTAGATTCTCTAAAGGCTGAAATGCTGAAATAAGATTCTGAACATACTGAAAAGAAATGATGGAACTTTTGCCCAACGACACATAAAAACTACAACTAAACAAACTGAAACTAAGTAGAAAAGCAGATAAAATCATCTTTATTTCCTCTCTAGTGTTAATGTCTCATGGTGCATAGAAATAAACATTTTAGTAAATAGTGCTTCTGTAAATCATATTTGATGACATGCATTCTTTCATTCTACCATTTTTATTGATTTGATTGATGTATTTATTTTGAATATGAATGTCAAAACAGAAGAAAATAAATAAACAAAACACTTCAACATAAGACATATAAATCATATTTGAAAAGAAGTGAGAAGAAGTATTTTAGCGTCTGACTCAAGCTTTTCCTCACAATTTCTATCAATGATTTAAGTCTGTTTGGAGACTCTTGAGTTAACTTAGTTCAATTTGAGCATTTGTGGTTTTACTAGTTTGCATTAAAAAAAGCAGGATTAAATAGATAAAAGCACATAAAAATGTACAGCAATAACAGAAAGGATTACAAATAAAGGGAATTATAAAAACACACTAAATTTGATTAGATGTGACCTGAACAAGTAGATTACGTAGCTCTTCTTGGGCAATCTCAGGAAGGTCAAAAAACACCCATCGGCTACAATTTGCTTAGAGGTCTTATTTCTGTCTTTGTGCATAAGAAATCAATATAAGTGAATCCCCAAAGGAACTTTGTGTTGGTAAATGCAAGTTATGCAAATTTACAGGATTTCAGTTCTGTTGCAACATGTTGATGGTCATATGAACTATGTTTTCAGCTCAAAAATGTCCAATTTCATCACAATTAATGCTATATTTTCATGTCACAAATGGCCAAGTTATATTTGAACTGAATTTACCTGAAAAACAAATATTCTATTCTTTAAGGTTCCCCAGTTTTTCTTACAAGATTGTATCCTACATATCACATGTTTTATTTTTACAGGTTGCAATATGGAGTATGGTGCTGATCCATCCTGCTTATGTTACGCCAATACATACATTAAGAATGTCACACGTCACTCTTTAAATCAACAGTTTTCTACTAATAAGCATTTTTATGAAGAAATAACGATTCTATATTGTTATTTACTCTTTAGTATGATGATAAACTATACAATAGATAATTATGATACTTGTTTTTGCACAGGGATCATTTGTGGAAACGGTGACATGGCTGCCGAGCATCAGTATGATGGGATCCGTAACAACCATGTCACATCCGTCCACTGCCACATTTTGTGTTTTTGTGTCAGCTGTTATTGTTTTAGATCCACAATACTAACATTTATGAATAAGAGGAGAATTAGCAATAGTAAGTCTATAAGTTTATTACTAATAAAGTACTGGTACTGA
Source organism: Sphaeramia orbicularis (assembly GCF_902148855.1). Classification (NCBI taxonomy): domain Eukaryota; kingdom Metazoa; phylum Chordata; class Actinopteri; order Kurtiformes; family Apogonidae; genus Sphaeramia; species Sphaeramia orbicularis. The sequence continues at coordinate 42,177,695 of NC_043965.1, read as the reverse complement.
CCAGAGCATCATGGGTAATGTCACGTCCGTCCACCAGCAAAAGTTTTCACATTCACGTGCTATTCCAAATCCAATATTTCTGAAAATAGAGCTTCCACTGTCAAATAATATCAGTAGTGTGTGCACAAATGTATTAGCATTATTTCAAAACATTTCTATCCATTTCTTATAACTTTTTTTTACAGAAATGGCCACTTATTTGACCCCCTACGTAAATTTAGCCGCCATGAAATATTTAGCATTAAAACTAAATGAAAACTAAACTAAAACTAGATAATTAAACTAAAAAATAAAAACTACTTCTGCCCACCTGACAGTTTTATTCAATCCAATCCACTCTGCTTTATGTATAAAAACAAAAAGGACACTAGAAGACAGAACCAAGACAATTAAAAACAAAAAGTAAAATTTTAAAATTGATCCTAAAATCTACAGGAAGCCAATGAAGAGAGGCCAGAATGGTAGCGATCTGATCATGTTTACGTGCACCGGTTAGAAGTCAAGCAGCTGCATTTTGGACTAACTGTAGGTGTGCAAGGGCCCTGTGGTTGACACCAGCATATCGTGCATTACAATAGTCTAGACAAGTAGTAATAATAGCATGAATCACAGACCAAGGTTATAATAGTTTTGGATTTTTCATTATAGTTTAGTTTTATTTAGTTCAGCCTTTTTTTCTCTCTAATTCAGTTAGTTTTAATGAGTTTTTAGAGCAGATTTACTAGTTTTTATTAGTTTTCATTTTTTGTTTCTAAATGCTTAGTTTTAGTTTAGTTTTAGGTTGTTTTTTTTTTCTTTTTTATATCTTTTCTCTTCTTCTCCGTTGTATTCAAATAAATCCCAGACAGGACTCTGCTGCTTTCTCCCAACTTTAGTGTCCATGTTTCCAGATAGAGTGGGGACCAGAAGACGACTGGAAACCACAAGTGACCACAAGTGACGGACCATCAAGTGTCGTATGGTGCCAGCAGATAAAATTGCTAGAGGGAAATAAATCAATTTCATATCAATCCGACATTGACAAAGAAGAAAACGAAGGGAATTTTATCCATAATTTTTATCCGTTTTACACTGAACAAAAATATAAACGCACCACTTTTGTTTTTGCTCCCATTTTTCATGAGCTGAACTCAAAGATCTAAAACTTTTTCTATGTACACAAAAGGCCTATTTCTCTCAAATATTGTTCATAAATTTGTCTTCAGCTTACATGTGATTCACTTTAAAATGTGAAAAAAAAACATCAGATTAACTGCATTAAAAATGTTTTTATTTCCTATTTTTCACACGGTATATCACTTTCTGATATTGCATTTTAAATACATGTTTCTTTGCTTCAGAAATTAAAGACAATGGTGTCCAGCTGAGTGGACATTTTAGTAACCCCTTAAAAAATAGGTTCATTTAAAAAAAAAATTCAGTCACATTGGTTTTTTTCCATGCCTACAGAGGAATAAAAAGTCAGGAAAAAACCTCTTGACTAAGGTTTTCATAATTCATGCATGAAAGGGTTAAATGTGCTCTAGCAACTGATTCACTATCATCTGCATTTCCAGGCTTTATTTTTAGCTATCTGAATAGGACTATCAATGACAAGAGATAAAATGGTGTGGTGAGTTGTTTCAAGTGATTAGCTGTGTTGCTTACTCTTGTTTTCCCGGTCAAGTGGCTTGACGTGCACCAAGGTCTGGGACTGAAGATGAAGTGGAATCAGAGTTGAATAGTCATTACGATTGCATCATGAATCAAAGGCTTACCACCTTCTGATGTTTTTTTAAACAGACTGACGTTGAGTTGAGTTTATTAATTATTATCCGCTAATGTCTTTCTTTACAGCGCTGCTCTTTCCGTCGTGTAACCTTGTCAGTCCTTGATTACTTAATTTGTACTTGATGAATGCTTTGTGGTAAAAAGAAGACAGCAGCAAGAGAAGGAGAGTATGAACGATCAAAGCAGGAGAATTCAAAAGCCTGTCTTCACTGGGTTCTGCAGCAGTGCGTGATGCTTCACCTCTACACTCTCAAAAATAGAGGTACGAGATCAGAACATTTATGTACCTGTAAGTGCATTTTTTAAGAATGTTCTCTCAAAAGTACAATGTTGGTCTTTAGGAGGCCAGAATTGTACCTTTAGACCAGTGGCAATTTCTCATAGACTGCAAGGGAAGCCCGGCTTCCCCTAAAATTACGAAAATTAAATGGTTAAATATGTACGGTTGTGTTGACATTTCATTGACTCCAAATGTGTTAGAACATATTCATCTCACAGACGAGTTCGTTCAGAATCAGCTTTATCACAAATCTACGGACTCGATGTTGTTCACTTCCCATACATTCCCGTTGCGCTGTTTTCTCATTCGATCTCTGCTCAGTGCATTTGTCCGTAGACTGCGGGCGTCTCTGGGCTTCAATGGGACTGAGTGGAACAGTTTTTTTCATTGCCTCAAAACTGGACGGTAATTGGATAAATGCCACGATGTTGCCCCGCCCCCGGACGCCGAGCGTCTCTGGGGGTGAATGGAGCTGTGGGTGGAGCTCGGCCAGGCTGGACGCCAGAATCCCACGTGCTGATTGGAGGATCAGTCGAAAGGCTGAATCCCGTTTGATTGACAGCTATTTTCAGATCTACTCCTTCACTGACACAGTTCAGTTTAATACCGTCGCGCATTCTGCTGTGAAATGGAGAGAGAAACCACTACGAAATTACTTGTTCATTTCTTGCACTGTAAATAAAACACACTCATTGGACTTCCTTGTTTCAATTTAACATAATTTCAGCATTTTCTTGTTTCAGTTATATAATTTAATCATTTCTTGTTCGAGTTTAATATCATTTTGTAGATAGTTAAATCAATCAAACTGTCAGCTAGGTTGGAGTGAAAGGAGCATCTCTTGTTTAAAAAGGCTGAAGTCTTACACCCACAACACAATGGGCCAAGGCAATCTAAGCAGCCCAGCTCTGCTGGACATTTAGGGGACACTGGTCAAGTCCCTGGAAAAGACGCCTACTTGGTACGATAAGGTCACTGAGCATTTTCTTAAAAAGGAACAGAGGGCCGAATGTATGTTTAAATAACTTGACAATTTTTTTTTGATGTAAGCCGACAATGAGCTTCCCCTGTCTGAAAGACGAGCAGCCGCCACTGCTTTAGACTATGAAAAAGAGTCCAAAGTTATGTAAAGTACAAATTTACACTATAAGGTACCCTGCAGCATTAAAAAATGTGTGTAGACCATGAGAATAGGCTATAGGCTAGGAGAACCGAACAGTAGGCCTAATTATATTTAAAACATTGGGCTTAGCACATTATTTATTATATATCATACTGTAATTACTCTATATTATGTTTAATAATAATTTGTGTTTTAAGTTTATAGCCCAATTAGCTCAATGATAATAGCCTAATAATTTATTTAGCTTATTAGAACCTCTGATTATTGCCATAATCTCTGTTTTATCAAGTTTTCATTCACACCTCCATGTCTTGATGTCGTAGCTTGCCTATGCCATTTTTTTTTTTTTCTCAATTCGGCCACTGGTTCAAACTTTAAACATCATGGCATTATCAACTATATGAGAGATTTCTTTCTATGTAAAGTACTTAAGGTACAAAAATGGACTATTTTGAAAGGGTACAGAAATGTCTCTCAAAAAAGTACACCCCCAGCGACAAGCATTTGTACCCTTTTAAGTACAAGCTGGTACCTCTATTTTTGAGAGTGTAGATGCCTCTTTGATTAATGTGTCCAAGATGCACATGAGGAGTCTGCAAACACTTAAAGCTGGACAAAAGCACAGTGGGAAAAACAGGTGGGAGACTACAAGCAAATAAAGGTGTGGCTAATGGAGCGTGTTAATGCGTGCATTTATTAAGGCCAGAGTCTTGTCTCTTGGCCCGGTCTGCCACTTTGCACAGCTCCCGGGTCTCCATAGAGTGAATCATCACTCACTTTAAATAATGCACCTCATCTAGGGGCTCAAGTAGCTGCCGGATAGGGCCCTTCACCGTGATGACAAGTGGAATTGAGAGAAGTGTACGTGATCCTCGGGCACTTCTTTGAGGTTGCCGCTGGACTCTGTGGATGAGCTGCAGGGCTGCTTAAGGAGCAGGTAATCTGCTCCTTGCCTACACTTCGCATTAAATGTGTGATCAGGCTCAACACTGTTGGCGGACGGATCGAGGTCTCCCTCCGGACCAGTCAGTCAAGAGCAGGACTACAGTTGACATTAGCGAGCTGCGACACGTAAGGAAGAAAGTGAAGTCATCGTGCGCCTAAAAGGCCTAATACAGGGGTGTCAAACATGCGGCCCAGGGGCCAAATGTGGCCCGCCAAAGGTTCCAATCCGGCCCGTAGGATGAATTTACAAAGTACAAAAATTCCACAGTCTTGAATTGAATTAAGCAAAGAAAAAATTAGCTTGTTGTTCCTCATCCAGTTGGTATGTGTTGTCCATTACCATCTGGTATTGTTTTTACCATCACTGGTATGTGCTGCCCTTTACCATTAGTGCTGTTGTAGTTTTTTGGGGGGTTTTTTCTTACCATTGTTGGTATGTAATTATTGCTGTTCTTTACCACTTGTGGTATTGCAGTTTTTTTTATTTTTACCATTGTTGGTATGTAATTATTATCATGTAAGTTGACGGTTAACTGTAACCCATGGTAACACCACCAGGAATGTAATTTGTTTCTATTTTTTACACACATTTTGATTATGCAATGTAAATACTGTCAAATGCGTTTATTCTAATTTGGTATAGGCCTATTTTGTTCTGTTTTGTTCATTGTTCTGGCTCAAAGTCAAAGGACAGGAGTGAGTATTTAAAAGTTATTATGTTAAGTTATTTGAAGATGAGAATGGAGGTGGGATTAAATAAGTTTTTATTCTTCTCACTCCTTTTCGAGTATAAATGAATCATTTATTTATTTATTTATTTATTTTGGGGGGGAGGGGGGGATTTTGAATTTGCATGTATTCCATGAATGCTCGAAATAAACAAACAAATAAATGAATGAATGAATTAAGGAAAAAAAATTAATTGAGCAAAAAAAAAAAATCTTCAATTAAGTAAAAAAAAATCTTAAATTAAGCCAAAAAAAAAAATCTTCAATTAAGCAAAAGAAAATTTGCTTGAATTAAGGATAAAATCTTGAATTAAGCAAAAAAAAATCTTCAATTAAGTAAAAAAATCTTGAATTAAGACAAAAAAAATCTCAAATTTAGCAAAAAATCCTGAATTAAGCAAAAAATGTTGAATTAAGCAAAAAAAAAAAAAAAAAGTAGCTTGAATTAATGAAAAAATCTTGAATTAAGCAAAAAAAAAAGAAATAAAAATCTTCAATTAAGTCAAAAAATCTTGAATTAAGCCAAAAAAAAAAAAAAAAAAAAGCAAATTTCGCAAAAAAATCTTGAATTAAGCAAAAAATCTAGAATTAACAAATAACAAATGAATTTGCAAAGTGCAAAAATTCCACAGTCAAGGCTGTGGAACTCATTTTAGTTCCGGTTCCACATACAGACCAATAAGATCTACAGTCAAATAATAAAAGCAGAATAACCTACAAAAAATAATGACTCCATATCTTCTTGTCGGTTTGATGTGAAAAAAATATTACATTATGTCTATAAATAATGACAAATCAATTTTTTTGTCTTTGTTTTAGTGCAAAAAATAACATTAAATTAAGAAAATATTTACATTTACAAACTATCCTGTAACAATAAAATATGAATAACCTGAACGAATATGAACAACCTGAAATGTCTAAAGAAAATTAAGCACAATTTGAACTATTTTCTGCCTGTTACTAAGTGTTTAGTGTCTTTGTAGATCTGATCCATAATGTGCTCGTATAAATGATAAGTTGAGGCAGAATATTCTTAAAAATTGCACTTATTTTTCTTAAGAAATTTCTGTTTTTTCAGGTTATTCACATTTCTTTGTTTGGATAGTTTATAAAAGTAAGTATTTTCATAATTTAATGGGTTTTTTTTACACTAAAACAAAGGCAAAAATTTGCAGTTGTCGTTGTTTATAGGTTATTCTGTTATTATTTTACTGGTCCGGCCCACTGGAGATCAAATCGGGCTGAATGTGGCCCCTGAAAGAAAATGAGTTTGACACCCCTGGCCTAATAGCTGGAGAAAATGAGTATATCCACCTTCTCCTAAGGTCAGATGTCGAGGTAGTAATTGGGAAATCAGGAGTAGATGTCGGCACCCAGCGAGAGCGTTTAGCATATAAGTGTTCCAAGAGACAGAAGCAGCTTTTATTTCAGATAAGATAATGTAATAACTTTTACATAACGGTCCCGAACACTTCAGGGTGGGTGTAAAAAGGAAATGCAGTATCTTTTTAAAGGTATTTTGCACTGCTCTTAAAATACCCCTCATCTTGATATTTTTTAATAAAACCCACATCACACATTAAAACTGCAGTCAGTATGTGTGTATTTAAGACTCAGTCTAAGAATCTGCACTTGTGTGAACAATGTTTCATCACATTTGTTAAATTCTAACAATCCGACCACAGTGAAGTTAATACATGCTTTTTTTTTCCCCAACTCTCTTTATTAGATTTTCACACTTTTAGAACACATTCAACAGATAATGTAAGCATCACATGTTCTACACCCACATACTTACACTGCACATCAGGGGTGTCAAACTCATGTTCGTTCAGGGGCCACATACAGCCCAATATGACCTGCAGTGGGCCAGATCATTAAAATAATAACATAATAATACATAAATAATATCAATTCCAAAATTTGTATGTCTAATTTCTATGTTTTGGAGTGACAAAAGTAAAATTATATTATCATTTTTTTTACATCTATAAACTATCCTTTAAAAATGTGGAAAAACATAAACAATCATGACCAAAGAGAAATTTATTAAGAAAAAAATATGCAGTTTTAACAATTTATGCCATTATTTGGCCTCAGCTTCTCATTTTCACATGTTCTTTACGACATACAGATCACAGTAGACCTACAAATACACAAAACATTTAATAACAGACAGAATATGGGTAAAATTACTCTTAAATCTCTTAAGACATTTCAGGTTATTCATATTTGTTCAGGTTTTTCACATTTTTTGTAAAAGGCTAGTCTGTAAATGTTAACATTTTTCTGTAATTTTACTTTTTTGCACTGAAACAAAGAGAGAAATTTGTGATTTTTATTATGTATGGGTTATTATGATAGTGTTTTACTGGTCTGACCCACTTTAGATGGAATTGACCTAAAATTATTTTGACACCACTGATTGTTAATATCTTCAGTGTAATTTTTGCATTTCAGAAATTCATCCCGCGGGCCAGATTGGACCCCTTGGCGGGCCGGATTTGGCCCCCGGCCCGCATGTTTGACACCTGTGCTGTACATCATCCTTCACCCAAATTTTAGTTGTATCTTAATTAACACTTTAGTGCATAATGGTCACAACAGTGTCCTTTTGTATATTCTTGGATTTTGTTGTTTTATTTGTATACCAGCCAACACAGTGGACACTTATTGGCCAAAACACAGTAATGTCCCGTCAGAGAGTGAACTTTAATCAACTGTCATTCCAACATTTATTTCAATATAAAGTAGCCCCTTGTTTTGGATAATCCCTTATGGTCCAACTAAAGGAAAAATTAATTTAAAAGTATAAATGTGGGTCATTTACCAACACTAATCTGTCAAATTGTCTCTAAAATGTCCTGTCGGAAAGATTTCAAATACTGTGCTTTGACCCTCATGCATCATCCCATACACTGTAATTCATAGCATTACTGTAACTGTCCTGTTCTTGATAAACCTGATCTGCAGTAAAATATTTGAGTGTAAATGAACTGCTAATTGTTATTAGACTGTAATTAACAAGTTTTTTGTTGTTGTTTTTTTTTTAAACAGAAAGTTGTTCTTTTGGTTGCATATTATCTGAGTGAGTCATAACTAGGATTATAGTATGGTAAAAATGTGAGGAAACATCACATTAGCGGCATTAAAACAATGTATTTTGTAGTTTCAGTCAGTAAATGCATGTTTCTTTGCTTCAAAAACATGGTGTCCAGCTGAGTGGATATTTTTGTAACTCCATGAAAAATAGGTTCATAAAAAATGTTCAGTCACATTGTTTTTTTAATGCCTAAAGAGGAATAAAAACACACAGGAAAAAAGTCTTGAATAAGGTTCTCATAATTCATGCATGAAAGGGTTAAAGTATACAAATGTATATGTTATATTCACACATATATAAACCAGTGCCTTACAACCATAGGGCAAAAGACAAGGGGAAAAAAATAATAAAAGAATAATAATGAAAAAAAAAAAAAAAAAAAAAAAACAGGGGGTGGGGGGTCTTATCTCATAATAGTACTAAGCAATAATCTTATATTTAATAAATAAATAAATAAACAAAATAAGTACTATACATTCATACTCCTATACCAACCAATAGCTGTCTGATACAAATCATGAAACTCTTTCAATATTAGCAATACTCATTCCATTTCATGCCTGTTGTGTAAACAAAAAAAGTTTTAATTTCTTTTGAAAACATTTTCTATCATTTTCCAACAACAAAAACCCTGGCAATCCATTCCATGCAACCATGGCCTGATAAAAAAACAGTTTGCTGTAACTGATTTGTTCTGCCTAAAGGCAGAGCACACCGTGTTTCAGTGGTCTGTCTTGTACAATAATTATGTTGATCAGCAAAAAATGACAGTTTTCTGTGAATAATTTCTGGAGTTTGTGTTGCTAAAATATTACGAATAAATGATAATAAAGAATATTTCAATCTAGATTTTACAGTTAACCATGTCAAACTGTTGTGCATTGTGGTTCTATGATATGAATATGACGGGAAGGAAGATTAAAGATATGAAAAAACTAAAACTAAACAAAAACTAAGCATTTAGAAAAAATGAAGACTCATAAAATCTAGCAAACCTGCTCTAAAATCTAATTAAAACTAACTGACTTAGAGAAAAAAAAAAGTCAAAACTAAATAAAACTAAACTACAATGAAAAATCCAAACTCTTATATCCTTGGTTCAATGTGTAGATTTTAAAGGGATTTATTTGTAGAAATGAGGTATCATGCTCATAATGGGAGTGTACCAAACCAGTCTTTGTGTTTTTATTTTCTTAGAGTAAGTCGTTTATATCTGTAAAACAAATGGATTGTCTTTTATGCGGTCCTGCACTTTGCACTGCCCTGTTTCTGCAGTATCTCAGAACAGACAAAACAAATACTGGCTCAAGTGAAGGTGTTAGCGGCCACCATAGGACCTCTTATAAACTAGGGAGAGGACAGTGAGGTGGATTCTGTTGACTGCTCCAGGCCCATGAATTCTACACAATGCATCTGTACCACCTCCTCCTGCTAAATGCCCTGTCATACTGAAATAAATAAATAAATGTAGTAATCCTTAGGTTGGCTGAATGCGAAGGCTGACGGCAGCATCATTAAAATTTCCTCCTCGTTCTCTGCATGTTGCTAGCGACTGTGAAGTCTACTGTACATTAATCCATTCCTCCCACAAAGACTCTGAATCACATTTAATTTAAAGAAGGAAATCTTAACAAATCACCACAGTGAGCGCTCTGATCTGTGATGACGAATACGAGCATGCTGCGCTTTGCCAAAGCTTCTCTCTGCTCTTTCACCATCCCTGTTGCCCTTTTTTTTTCTGAACCTTTTTTTTTCTGCCTTGACCTGTTTGTTGTAAGCCGCTTTTAATGAGCACACTCCAACTCGCCGGCAAATCGCGGTGACTTTTTCACCTGCGGTGGAACAAATTCCAGCAGCCTGGCTGTGTAACAGTAGCTTGAACTTGAGGAGCAACACTTGCAGGGAGTCAAACCTGGAACTGTGAGCCTGCAGGCATGTTTTGTTTACAGCCCACTGGTGTTCGTAAGCTGCACAAAGAAGGATGTTAATCGCATACAATGGCTGCTAGATAATAAATATACTGTATTAAATATGGAAAGTCATTGTGATCACAGTCTGCAGTTGTTAGTAGCTTAGAGCAGGAATGAGGCTGTTCTAAACCACCTGGGACTATCGTGACTGACCTGTTCTTCCTTTTTAAAGAGATCATTCTCATGGTATATTCTGGATAATTTGACTACATTTAACCCTGTAAAGCACAGGTGTCAAACATGCGGCCCGGGGGCTAAATCCGGCCCATCAAAGGGTTCAATTCGGCCCCTGGGATGAATTTGTGAAATGCAAAAATTACACTGAAGATATTAACACTCCAGGATGTTAAAATCCTTTTGGGTCATTTCAGTCTAAAGTGGATCAGACCAGTAAAATAAATAATGACCACTGTAAATTTGTCTCTTTGTTTTAGTGTAAAAAAAAAGTAAAGTTATACAAAAAATGTTTACATTTACAGACTAGCCTTTTTCTAAAAATGTGAATATCTGAAATGTTCCGCACCCGGTTCAGGTGGGGGTCATTTTCACTCTTACCTGTTAAGGTAATGCAGTCTGTGGATTAGAATCCACAGATTTGGCCATTTTTTTCCGTTTTGAAAAAGGACAAAAAATGACGAAGATATGGTAAGGAATGTAACGCCTGCCCCACCTCATTTTCATACTTTTATTCACGTTTGTTTGCTCCAGGTTCAAACCGTCATATCTCCGGTTGTATTTGCTCTGTCAGCATCAAATAAAAAGTGGAAGAGTGTTTCAAGTCCACACTTTTGAATGCAGTTATCCCCAGTGGTCTACGTGACCGACTTCTGACGCTATGATGTGCTGAAAATGTCATGTGATTCATTCATGGGCCGTGACCATGGACCCCTAAGGGTTAATGACAATCTTGTGGTGTTACTGGAAAGGCCTCTGGTGAACATATTCCTCCCCCCTGATGGATTATTGGTGTATTGCATGTATCTAATTGTATAGATCAGGTTTTTCAAGAAAAAAAAAATCTCACTGATCATGTAGAGGGCTTCAAAAGTCATGTATTAAATATGATACGTTTGGCACTATAGGGTTAAAAAAAAATAAATAAATAAATAATAGCACATTTCACCTGTTTCTTCAGCTAATTATACTAATTCAGAGCACAAATGCTTGAAGTAAGAAGACAAGTGACACACACCTGTGATACAAAAAAGGCCATTCATACAGCTATGAAGCGCCTAGAATAGAACCATGAAAAGACACAATTACAGTTTGTCTAACGGAGTCACATCACCCCATGGAAGCACATTTTCCCTGCAGGATTGTAACTGCTTTTCTTGTATGTTCTCTGTTGTGTGCCACATTGTGTTTAGTGTCCAAACACTGGAAGGCTGTGAAATCCTACTGGGCCCAGAGGTGACGTACGGTCCTCCGGGGCTGGACCTCTTCTGCCCAGTGGCCATGACCATCGCTCACTGCGCTGAGGTGGACGCTGAGAACTGGAACATCCAGCTCAAGAGAAAAACCCCGGAGAGCAAATGGGAGGTGAGAGCTACAGGCCCACAACTGTCAAGTAAAGTACACACATCAAGATCTCAGCTGGGCTCAGACACAGCGTTTTTCCTCTCTCCTTGGTTGTCTTTTTTCCTCAAAGGCACTTTTTTGGGGGGGGCTAGATGTCAGTAGGAAGGTAGCGACAGTAGACCACCAAACCTACAGTATTTCCACAGTTTATGTTTGCAGTACGAAGCTCGCTGCTCCTCAATATTTGAATCAGAATCAGAATCAGCTTTATTGGCCAAGTATGTGAACACATACAAGGAATTTGGCTTCAGTTTCTACATTACTCACGACATACAGTTCCGACATGTGGACCTAGACATAATATATATCGACAGTCGGATCCACTGCGACCGTTGTGGTTCTTCAGTTTCTTTTAATCCTGCATAAATTTCTTTATCTTTTCTTGTATTTCTTTAGGCTTTTGTCTTATATTTGGCTCCGACAGCTTTTACTCAAACCTCGCTCGTTTCGTGTCAGCGATTCAAAGTCCGTCTGAATTTCCCCGTCGTCCGTCCACTTGCTGTAGCTTCACTTTTGGTCCATTTTCCGAATTATCAAAATACAAAGCTTGTGGAAATTAAATGAATTAAATATTGGCGGTGAACAGAATGTAGAAATACTGCCAGTCTAGTCCTCCACTCAGTGTTCTTCAGCACACAGCCCCGCCCCTTAAAGTTCCTGGTAATCTGGAAAGTACTATCTCCCTAACTTCTTCGGGGTAAATTCGGGGTCGGGGGAAAGTCATTTACCAGGGTAATTTTCGGTGGAAACGCACCAGGAACCTTGAAAGTTCAGGGTAATACAGAAAGTTCCTGGTGCAAAAGTTCCTGCTGTGGGAAAGGGCCTATAGACAAACATTTGACTAGAGACAAGGACAACAATGGGATGAGATTTACAGTGGATTTATAATGTAATATGTACAGAGTGCAAATTGGAGTTTTTATACAGTGAGTGGATCTGGTCTATTGAAAATATAGGTTTATGTATGTATTATTTACAGTGTAAAAACTAAAAAAAAAACATAAAAACCAAATAAAAGGAAGAGGCTGGAAGCAAAAGCTTATTTTTTTTGCCTATCCTTTTCACCTAATACACTGCATACATCAACTTAAATGTGTACAGTATGGAGCATTTACACCATAATAATAAAAAAATGAAAAAATTAACAACAACAAAAAACACATCTACCATCTCAATTCAATATTTCTGAATAATTTTAAGCTTAAGGCACTTTTTTTTTTAAACTTTGCCAGAGGAGTGAATAACTTAAATGCATCATTAGGTCTATTCCATAATTTCACACAGAAAGTGCGAATGAAGATTTATAGTGCAAATATTGAAATATTTGACCATAAATTATAGCACTGTGATGGTTTTAACCTCCTAAGACCCAGGACATGTCAGCAAAGTACAAGCTTTTTTTTTTTTTTTTTTTTTTATTAAATAAGTGCCTATATTGGAAATATCATGATGCAACAGTTTTTTCAGATGCAGTTTTTAAAATTTTTATGGAATGTCCTTTGTGGTGGACAGTTTTCTTTTCTTTTTTGTGTTGTATAAAGTTGTGAAACTCTTGTCCATAAATGTGGACAGTGGGCCTTAGGAGGTAAATGTACAAACCAGGAGGACAGTCCATTTTTTTAATATCCTCACCCCTCTCCTCCATCATAAAAATAGAAAAAAATACATACTTATCATGCAGTGAAGCCATTACCTAGTGTTCCACATTATAATGAAGGATGTAAACAATGTACTAGAGTAGATCCATGAACTGCAATGACTAATCCACTCTAATGTACTCATTCACCCTACTCCCCATAGTTGTTTGTGAGCTATAAACTGAGTTATGTGCTTTATCCGAACATTAGCATCATCTTGAGCTCACGTCTTTGTGAACAATCCTCCCCCTGCTTTTTCGATGGTCTTAAAAAAACGACGGCGTTATGAAGCAAACAGCAGCTCATCCACATCTGCAGACTTTAGCGTGAGTTCAAGGTTCGTCCCACACACGACATCTGTCTGCTTAATTAGCTACCGTCAACTCGCCGTAGGTTTGTCCTGATAATACCTTGGTGTAATGACACTGTGTGACACAACTGGGCAGGAAAAATCTGCCGCAGCTAAGAATAATTTTATGTGTATATGTTAAAAGATAGATCATATATGTGAACTCTAGAGCAAATAAACAACAGATGGGCAAAGTTACATAGAAGTAAAGTTGTAAAGAAAGGTAAACATTAAATTCAGACTTGCACGTTCTTGAAGGTAGATTCTGTTCATTTAAATGTTATTTTGTTTTTGTTTTAATTTGCTTTATTTTGTTTCTCTGCATGTTCAAAATAAAATAAAAAAAATAAAAAAAACTTGGAGAAGCCAAAGAGCCCGATGTACTGTACCTGTTAGGAGCTGATGAATGCATATACACAGCTGAACTAAGAGTGAATATATGATTCAGCACTTGTTTTTTTACTTGGATGTGTAAATTACCAACCTTTTAGTAACATGTTACATGAGAAGTGAGCAGACGTGTTAAGTAACAAAGTACAACTACTTCGTTTTCTTACTTAAGTAGAAATTTTGGTTATCTATACTGTACTGGAGTAATCATTTTCTCGTCTTTCATCGTCTATCTGTGTCCACACATACTGCTACATGTTTCTTCTTCTTCTTTGCTTGTTTTAACGTCTGTCAACATCTGTTTTTTTTTAATTCACCTGTATCTAGTTGCAAAAAAAAAGGTCTTTCCATTGCAGTTTTGCGTGATATACCATTTGCACTATGCCCAAAAATCCACCTCTTGCCAGCGCAAAACCTTTTAATAAAAAATTAGACTTTTAGCAAAATTGTCGTTTTTCCGATAGGTAAATTTTTATGCACAAGTGATATTTGTGCAATTTGAGGGCCAGTGGAAAAGTGACTAGTGTTTTTCTTGATTATGGTTGAATAGTTGTTATTGTGTTTTATTGTTCATTGTGTATCATGTGTGTGTTTTATGTTGTTTGGACTTTGTATGGCTGCTACCTTGGCCAGGTCTCCCTTGCAAAAGAGATTCCTGATCTCAATGGGACTTCCTGGTTAAATAAAGATAAAACAAAAATAGGAAAAAAATTAACAAGTGCACTATAGGCCCCTGTGGTGCCGCCTAAGCTTTTGTCCTAATGGCATTTTTTCCCCCCTTACATTTACTTTTATTCTTTGAGTAGTTTTGAAACCAGTACTTTTACACTTGTACTTTGGTAAAAAGCTTGAGTTGATACTTCAACTTCTACAGACGTCTTTTTACACCCTCGTATCTATACTTCTACCTGAGGAATGAATGGGAATACTTTTGACACCTCTGATAGTAAGTAGTGTAGATAGTATCACTGTTGTGTCTACTTATTGTTCATCTTCCATATTTACCAGAATACAACAAGCAAATGAGAAAAAAATGAATTCAAAGTAAATAAATCCAAATCATAGAAGTTACAGAAGTGATTTCATAAGACCAGATCCAAAATAAAGCATTGCATGGCTTATGTAGCAGCAAAAGTGGCACAAATGAGATAAAAACATTGCATGTAATAGACAAAATACCTGCAAAGGGTGGTATTCACTGCAGACTCTTCTGCCAAACATACAATGTAAATGTAATTTGAGGGAATATCGATACATCCAATGCAAAATCAGTCCATTTCTATGCAAATGGATGCAAATAAGTCTTGTTGTAAAGGCGACCTTATTCACAAACAATCAGCGCAAATTACTATGTTCAGTTTGGCTAGTGTAAAGTGTGCACAAGCTCACCTCTGAGTCACTGTTTTCCCTCCGTCTTTCTCCACATCTTCGGGTTTATGAGGCTTGAAAGATATTGATTGAATGTTTAATGATGTCAGGGGCTACATCATCTCTCAGATGTTGGAGGATTCAGACCAGTGTGCCTGGGTGTTACCTCTGAGTTTCCCGGACATAGAAATATTTAAGTACTGACAATCAGACTACATTGTTACATGTCCATATATCTTTATTACACTACAATCTCAGAGTGCAACAATTATAGAATTCACAATATGTAGTAGAGCTACAGCTGCTGCAGTGTGTATGAATGTGCACGGCCTCTTCTGGAGTTCGGAGATGCTTTGACACATGTCCGACTGTGACACCAAACAGAACATAAGAAATGTTTAGTAAAACCCCACATCTCACTTCATTTCATTTGTTTGTTTATTTTGAGCATTTACAGTATACATGCAAATTCAAAATTCCAAAATCATTCATCTACACTCAAAAAGGAGTGGGAAGAAGAAAAACTGATTTAATCCCACCCCCATTCTCATCATCAAATAACTAAACATAATAACGTTTTAAATACTCACTCCTGTCCTTTGACTTCAAGCCAGAACAATGAACAAAAAAATAGGCCTATACCAAATTAGAATGAACTCATTTGACAGTATTTACATTATATATGTGTGTGTGAAAAATAGAAACAAAGTACATTCCTGGTGGTGTTACCATGGGTAACAGTTAACCGTCAACTTACATTATCATAATTACATACCAGCAATGGAAAAAAACAAAACTGCAGTTCCACAAGTGGTGAAGAACAGCAATAATTACATACCAACAATGGTAAGAGAAAAGCAAAAGAAAAGACTACAATACCACTAAATATAAAGGGCAGCACATACCATCAATGGTAAGAACAGTACCAGAAGGGAAGAGACAACACATATTAACAGATCTACTCAGTGACATACAGTCATGGAAAAAATGAATAGACCATTCTTGTTTTCTTCAATTTCTTGTTCATTTTAATGCCTGGTACAACTAAAGGTACATTTGTTTGGACAATTATAATGATCACAACAAAAATAACTCATCAGAGTTTAATTTCAGAGCTGATATCTATCCATTTTCCATGTTTTCTTGATAATAACCAAAATCACTTCAGTTCTTACATCAATAGCTATGGCATTGTACTGACAAAAACAGTGCTTTTAGGCATTCCATGTTTTCTTTTCTGTCTGTTTTAGTCACGTGATACACACAGGAATCAGTACTTGACTGCATAGCCAATGTTTTTGATGGTCTAATAATTTTTTCCGCGACTGTATAGTCAGACATTGATCAAACATGTATCAGGACCACTTGAGTTCCATTAACAGCAAGCAAACGTTGTTAATATATTGTGTTATAGAGGTGAAATATTATAGAAGTGTTGATTGTGGTCTGTGTGTGGTGCGTCTCTGCTCATTAAAAACACGATCTGAGGGGTTTTTCTGTTTTCATTATGGATTAATTGGTGCGCTAAAATGTGCAGCACCACCTGAAAGATGAGAAACTACAACACAAAACAAAGAAATTGCTCTCAGGTACAAAACTTTATGACTGTGTTTGTACCAGCGTATCATTAGTGCAACCACTGTTTCAAATAGATACAAAATATTAAGCAGATTGCAGCACAAATGCTGCTTAATTTCCTGTGCAGTTATTGGGTGCAGTCCATTGTTTTATTTGGATCCGGCCCTAAGGTTTTTTGTTGTTTTTTTTCATTAACAATGCCTTGGTCTTGTACTGTACGTCTGTAACAGTTCATTTTCACCAGCAACAATATGTGAACTTTATCTCAATTAGATTAAACACATTCCATCGTATTATTATGCTGATTAAAATAATGAATTTTCCCCGTGGGGATCAATAAAGTTCATCCGTATCTATATCAGTAAAAGTAACACTTATTAGTAATTAGCTTCTTGGCTTGTAGAACTGAATATACCCTTTGTTTTGTGGAGTACGCTAAAGGCTTCAATAAGTGCAAGACCTTAGTATTTTACTGAGTGTGGCCCATTCATTTGAGCTGCTTGCTTATTATTATAAATTCATTCCTAGGGGTGTGCGTATTGGGAAGAATCTGGCGATATTATACAAATCACAATAGCAGGATCACGATACAATATATCACGATATATCACGATGCTGTTAAAAAGGCAATTTTTTGTTTTTTTTTAATGATTATTTCCTTGAAGAATTGAATTACACCAGAAATATACACAAATACTAAACACATTTTTATTAGATCACAACAGGATCTAATGCTAGGATCAACAGGATCAAAATGTTAGTGTTAAAACTTAAATTCTGTTTTACAGACATTACAGTTTAAGATCCTGCTCAAATGTTCATATTCTATTAGTTCATAACTAATATCATAACATTATTTTTGTGCAATCCAACAAAGGAACTAGCATTATTTAATAAGAGTGTTAAATAATAGAAAATAAAATCTAAACAAAAAAATAAAAATGAACCTCCACAATATCTCCATTTGAATAAATACCTAAAAATATCGATACAGTACTTTTTAAGATCGATACAGTATTGTGAAAGGAAATATCACAATATATTGCAGAACCAATATTTTCTAATACCCCTATTCATTCCCATACTTCCTGTTGCAAAGATCAAATTTAGGTGAATGTGGCCCCTGAACGAAAATGAGTTTGACACCCATGCTATAAACCGTTACACACTGTAACTGTATGTAACACATGATAGTGACTACTGTAAATGGATGTTCAAATCAGGCTCCCTGCCATAAGATGTCACGGCTTGTTGACTCTGTTTTCTCTTGCTGTTTGCTGACATTTATATACTTTCTTTATGTGGAAAAAGGTGCAGTTAGTCAGCTTGACGGGTGACTGGTGAATTATGGGAAAGCTGTAAAGGTCTATTGGAAACAGTGTGGGAGAGCTGATTGATCCGCTGTTATTTCCTCTGTGGGTCCGGAGGGTGACATAGGGCCACGTGAAGGTAGCTGAGCCGGTCCAGCAGGGGGAGCATAAAGAAACAATTACACTGTGTAATGGCCAGGAAGAGGCATGGCTGCTGTCAGTCACAAGGAGGATCAGCAGGGGTGGGGGTGGTGGGTGGGGAGGTAGATGGAGGTGGGGGTTACAAGGTCCGGTTAGACACAGGAAGTATCGATTAGTAGATCAGAAAAGACAGTGCATGGTGAATTTAGACGTGAGGTAATCAAGAAGGAGTCTGCTGAGGATGACTTTCTATGTGCCTTCACAAGCATCTCCTATCCTAACACACATATTTAACCCCTTAACACCTGAATTTATATACAAGGATATTAAAAAATATATATTTATCTCCGCCAAGGAGGTTATGTTTTTGTTGGCGTTGATTTGTCTGTTTGTGTGCAAGATAACTCAAAAAGTTATGGACGGATTTGGATGAAAATTTCAGGAAATGTTGATACTGGTACAAGGAACAAATGATTAAATTTTCATGGTGATCGGGTGTGGAGGGGTGGGGATGGGGGGGTACTGATCTGTCTTTTCTATAAAAGCACTCATAGAGCGCAGACCTCCGCCAAGGCAGATCAGTGGCCCCCCCACCCACCCCCGATCACCACCAAAATTTAATCATTTGTTCCTTGTGCCAGTATCAACATTTCCTGAAATTTTCATCCAAATCCGGGGGCACTGATCTGCCTTGGCAGAGGTCTGCGTTCTCCGAGTGCTTCTAATTATTTTCGTTTTTGTTTTCAATCAGATTTAGTGGAAATTATTAATCTGACTAAATCAAATCAATTTTTATTTATATAGTGCCAAATCATAACTAAAGTTATGTCATGACACTTTATATTTAGAGCTGGTCAAGACTATTTTATTACCTCTGCCAAGGAACGGCGGAGGTTATGTTTTCAGTGGGGTTTGTCTGTTTGTTTGTTTGTCTGTTTGCAAGATAACTCAAAAAGTTACGGAAAGATTTGCATGAAATTTTCAGGAAATGTTGATACTGGCACAAGGAACAAATGATTAAATTTTGGTGGTGATTGGCGGGGGGGGGGGGACTGATCTGTCCTGGCAGAGGTCTGCGCTCCCCAAGTGCTTTTCTAGTTTAGTTTATTTTATTGGTTTATTTAATCAGGACCATGCACATTTATGAACATTGCTGTATAAAAATATAACCATGTAAACATGCCACAATTAGTAAAAAATAACTACTTTCCATCTGCAGTCCCTAGGCAGGTGACAGAAACAAGACATAAAACCAAAGAGTTAAGCACATAAAATAGACTAGTGTGTTGACCCATGAGAAACCATGGGTTCTAGATCCTCTGATCCAGTTCATTCTTTTACTTTCTTTACTTTCTTAGTAAATTCCACTGGCATTTTCAGTTGAATAAACTCTCAGCTGGCATGTCTGTTTCTGCACATGAAATTCAACACCACAGCAATGTGGCCCTATTGTTTATCTGTTGCTAGGTAACCCACTTCAGTGATGATTCTATTGCCGCGTTTCCACTACATGGAACCAGCTCGACTCGGCTCGGCTCGACACGGTATTCCTGTAGACCGTTTCCATTACAGAACACTACTGATTTTACAGTACCTGGTTGTCATAGCAATGCGGCGCGTTATTTCCGTGTCGTCTGCTCAGAGAGTTGCTGATAAACTCGCTCGTTGCATGTTGTCTCGTCTGAATTTTTACGTCGGCCACCGAAGACCGAATCTCCTCGACCGACCATGGTGAAGTTTTGGGCTGTTATCATGTGGATTAATGTACCGCTATATTTACTGTCAACTTCTGCATCTGTTTTTTTTTTTTTTTTTTTTTTTTTGTAAAATGCCGGGTCACAGAGAAAACTGTTTGACCAATCAGTGGTCTGCAGTGTTATACGTCATGGTTTAGTATCGCTTGGAACCTTGGCGGAGGTGATACCAAAAAACTAGTACTGGGTTCCAGATTCCAGGTCCTTTTTCATAATGGAAACATAAAAAGGCCGAGCCGAGCCGAGTCGAGTCGAGCTGGTACCACACAGTGGAAACGCGGCATAAGATTCTGGCCATAGTAACATGATTGTAAGGCTTGTTGTATTCCAAAATTACTAATATCTCCCAAAATATTAGTCCTATAAACTTGCTGTTTTTGCTAGTTTGTTCCTTGACCAAAAATACATAAGTATCCCAAACTGCAGCAGTCATCTCTTTTTGGATTTTATGTGACGCCTGAGACACACTCACAGAGTCCACTTCCCTTTTACAATATAGATAGACATTTGTGTTTGACGCAAATTTGTGACAACAACCATAATGATCAATTGTATTGAAAAAGTAATGAAACAGATTTTCCCGTCTCAGGTGATGAAGATGGAGATGGTTTTATTGATACCACAAAATAATTTTCAGTGTCCTGACTGGGTGTGAATCAAATATGCCCAAAACAGCATTGCAGGAATACATACACTATCTCGGCTGATTCTGGTTTGATGCCAATTTGCGACAGTCGACGTTCAGGGGATAACACAACACTGACCCCTAACACAATGAAGTGCTGCAGTACTGACCCACTATCTTGTGCTACTTGTTATTTCCACTCGGATGCTTTGATACAGAAGTTACAGTGGAACAGGACACTATATTTCCCGGCTCTATGTGTATTTATTTCCATGTCTGCGATGTCGATTATGTTTTGGGTTTTTTTCTTATTACCCTGCAGTGAGGAAGATTGTTTTACTGGTTTGGATGAAGTCCCCAGAGCTTAATCCCAAACCCAATGGCGTAACAAACTCAATGGCTTCACTTGATGTTTTTGAATGTTAACAGAGAAGATGATAAGAAAACAAGAAGTTGGAGGGAGGGGTTAATGAAGAGAATATTCAGTCAGGCAGTATTGTAAATGTAAAATTCTGATGTAAAGGTCTGGCAAGCTGAGCATGGGTCAGAATAATGAATACTGCAGGTTTGCTCCTGGCTGTTGTGATGCTTGTCAGCATCTAAAAGAGCTTGTTATTTAGAGGAAGGCCAGCCGGATTTGCTCGCTCCATACATTGTCTTCCTTTTTCCTGAATAATATTGTACTAAGTGATGGAGATGGCTGTTATGAAGAATATTCAAGTGGTGTAAGACCTCAGAATGCACTCTTACCTCGAGCAAAGATGCAATATAACGAATGTTCAACGTGATTAAAAACTAGCTCCTTTCAGAAAGGTTAAAGAAAATAAAAAATAGTGGATGACTACCAGGATCGAATGCCAGGTTAAGAATTGATGAGCACTGGCTTCAGTTCATCCACATGACGTCTTCCTTTTTTTTTTTTTTTTGAGCCAATAATCAAAGCAGTACAGCTACAACCAGTTTGTTTTCTTTCAAGCGATCAAAAATTCCCGTGGTTTCTGGTATCCCACTCTGTACCTCCAGGGAATAGTCTTACCCACCATGTCATCATCTATGTTTATGTACAGGTTTTACAAAACTGAGATCAATGCATTTTGGTCAGTCTGGAGTTCTCAGCGTTAGTAAATGCTCACTTTTGGAGAGACCTATTGCAGACAGAGTAAACATGTGTCGAAGGTGGAAAATAATACACACTTATCTAAAGAGTTCACTTGCGATAAATTGTAAAACATGTTATCTTGTTGTTTTAGCTCACCTCTCAGGCCGTGTTTACCATATTCATGAGAAAATTTAAAATTAACGCACCTGTCGAAAGTAGGAATTTTCTGAAAGCTGAGAGTTCACAAGTTTTGCAAAGATTATTTTTACTTTCTTATTATACATGGAGGGAAATTTTGCCTCTGCATAAGCATTAGCCTTCAGCACGTATGCTAGCATTGAACACACTTTTTTAGCAGGTAGGAAGTTTTCCTTCACTTATGCATTTGAGAAAATGTTGATATTCCCAATCTTTCATTATTCTTCTGGATTTCCTACATCATGTTACATGCTAATTAGCTTGCTAAAATAACAGAAATACAAAAAAAGAACAAGGAAGTTTTGGGCATCGATACTAGCTCCATTTTCAGCTCAGTACAACCTAAATACACATGATGTTACCTTAACTACTTTAGCTGATAACATTGACTCTGTTTACATGTGCCAGATCTTCTGTTTTTTGTCTTTATTGTAAAGAAGACAAAATTCCTAATAAGCTGTTTACAAGGGTAGCAAAACTGAATATGTCACTAATATTCCTGTTTCCATTGTTTTCCACTGGTGAGTCTCTTTTGCTCCTTCAACCATCACCTATAAAAGGTCAGCTTTTAGAAATCTGAGTCATCCAAACACCTGTTAATATAATCTTAATATTAGGGATGCACTGATACCACTTTTTTCCAGACAGACTATGAATGCAAGTACTTACATTTGATTACTTGCCGATACCGAGTTCTGATATGAGTATTTAATAATACCATTACAGTTCTTAGTTACTTTTCAAAATGTGCTTTATTGTCATTGTCATGAGTCTGACTGGAACAAAGTGCTGCTACTGACATTTAATGTGTTGGAATGAGCGTTTCTCAATACATCTACCAGAGGGTGTCGCTTAATTATATTATTAAAATATTATTATAATTAATCATACTGGACAAACATCACAAAGAAAAGTAAAGTTTTTGAGAAGAAGAAGAAAGTCAGTAATAACAAACATGTTGACGACAGAGGAGTTAATACTAATGTGGATACTAATACTGATACTGATATTGATGAAGGTAGTTGTCATAAATATGTCGGAAGTTTTTCACTAACTCACAGACTCGCTCTTTAAAAAGATCCTCTACCTCCATGGTTTCCTGTGGTACTGCTCCAAATTCTCCATCTGGGTACACACAGAGCCTTATGTATAACAGCTAAAATTTACTTAGGGGGTCAAATGAGTGGCCATTTTTGTCAAAAAAAAAAAAAAGCTGGAAGAAATGCATAGAACTGTGTTGAAATAATGCTAATCCATTTGTGCACACACTACTGATATTATTTGACAGTGGAAGCTATATTTTCAGAAATATTAGATTTTGAATAGCACGTGTATGTGAAAACTTTTGCTGGTGGACGGACGTGACATTACCCATGATGCTCTGGTCAGTACCAGTACTTTATTAGTAATAAACTTATATACTTACTATTGCTAATTCTCCTCTTATTCATAAATGTTCGTATTGTGGATCTAAAACAATAACAGCTGACACAAAAACACAAAATGTGGCAGTGGACGGATATGACATGGTTGTTACAGATCCCATCATACTGATGCTCAGCAGCCATGTCACTGTTTCCACAAATGATCCCTGTGCAAAAACTAGGATCAGAATTATTTATTGTATAGTTTATCATCATACTAAAGAGTAAATAACAATATAGAATTGTTATTTCTTTATACAAATGCTTATTATTAGAAAACTGTTGATTTCAAAAGTGACGTGTGACATTCTTAATGTATGTATTGGCGTAACATAAGCAGGATGGATCAGCACCATACTCCATATTGCAACCTGTAAAAATAAAACATGTGATATGTAGTGTATAATCTTGTAAGAAAAATTGGGGAATCTAAAAGAATAGAATAATTGTTTTTCCGGTAAATTCAGTTCAAATATAACTTGGCCATTTGTGACATGAAAATATAGCATTAATTGTGATAAAATTGGACATTTTTGAGCTAAAAACATAGTTCATATGACCATCAACATGTTGCAACAGAACTGAAATCCTGTAAATTTGCATAACTTGCATTTACCAACACAAAGTTCCTTTGGGGATTTGCTTATATTGATTTCCTATCCACAAAGACAGAAATAAGACCTCTAAGGAAATTTTGGCCGATAAGATAAAATTGATGATCTTTATATGGCTCTGGGTAAATATCTGCTAGCTCCCGGAAAATGGACAGAATTATGTGTAGAATGTAGGCAGAGGACAGACACTACAGTACATCCATGACTTGCAGTCACCATTACGTTTATCACCAGCGTTTATTTTGAAAAATCTCCACACTGCTGACATTACTTCTCCGCTGCGTACCTGCTGCAGTATGAGGTGAACGTCAAGCCGCCGTCAAGTGGTATCGGTGTGTTTGTATCGGAGCACTTTTACAAGTACGAGTATTCCTACACACACTCAGTATCGGACCGATACTCGATACTGGTATCGGTATCAGTGCATCCCTACTTAATATTCATAGTAATAGTATTTAATAGTAGGTGAGTTTCTCCTTGTGACCAGAAATGCAGACTTTTCTTCGGATTCATCCATCTTTACCAGAGAGGATCTTCGTCTTTAATCCAACTGATCATAAACAGGAGTCACAACCTGCAGTAAAACATGCATTAAATTAATTAATGTCCTCTGTATATCTCCTAACAATCTATAAAACGGGAATAATATTGGCATTTCCATCCCCTTTATCAGAAAACGCTCCATCCAGAAACACAAAATTCAGAACATACACACCTACTTTTTACATGACCCCTGTCCAATTCAGAATATCGTCATATTAAGATAATATTGTGCACATAAATGTACTCATTGTACCATAACTCCGTTCTGGTGCAAAGTCAGCATCAGGGAGCATATTCGCACGCAAAGCTAAGCAACTCTGGCGACATAAATCACTTGAAGCCTCGCTCAGTAGTCGTTCTGAGACTTTTGGTCGTAGTAGATATGCTTCAGCAGTTGGAGTTCATCCAGTTGTCATGGAAATTTTCCATTTCCTCAGGTGCTTTAAGCATTTCAACAGCAGTTTCAAAGGTCAAGAGCAAACTTGTAATAAAGTAGAGCAGATAAGTAGCAGATAATCCATGAACAAAATGGCCTGAAGAGAAGAAACAAATGTGTGAAAATGCAGCTTGTGTCTAAAACTATAAGCTGGGCTAATTAATAGTTTATATAATCAATGCAGTCACATGGTATTATGCTGCAGTGATCACATATTACTGTTAAAGCTGATGAAACTGAAGTTGTCTGATAGGTGACCTGTTAAGAATATGCAGCTGTGATTTTAGGTTTCTGCAGAGCCATAGTGGATAATATAATATATAGTAGGAATTGGTGTTCGTGCTGATCAATAAAACTCTCTATTCTGTGTTTTTAAACTTTATTTGACAGGCTCCAGGTTGTTTTTGTCCATGTCAGGATCCTATATGAATCACTTTTTTTTTTTTTTATCTGTTGAAACATTTTGATCTGAAGTGAGCCTGCAGAATGGCACTGCAGCATAGGTTACCATGGTGATGAACAGCAGTTAAAAGTGTGGCAGGTCTGTGATATTGCAACCCAAGATGAACCCCAAAGATTGCAGGTGAACCTGTTGATACAGGTACTGGTCGAGTATCACAAGTCGACTTTATATTAGCACAGAGGTGTCAGAGTCATTTTAGTTTAGGGGCCACATTCAGCCCAATTTGATCTAAAGCGGGCCTATAGAGCCGCATGATGTAATAATGGTGCAATATGTAATAATTAGTGCTGGTCAACAATTTAAATTCTTAATCGCAATTAATTGTGTGGATTTCTGTGATGAATCATGATTAATCGCATAGTTATATGGGGGGGTTGCCGGCATCAAGTGATCATTAAGTGATATTTCAGACTGGAAGTACTCCGGTGATAAAAAAAAAAAAAAAATTCCACATTGCAGTGCTTCCAAACAACTGTGTCCTTCTCAACCCCACCATCTGAAGACATTTAAAATGAAAATGTCCATGTAAAAGACCAGTACTTTTCTCCATGTTTATGTTCCCACCAGTTTATTTCCAGTTGTGAGTGATTGACAGGAGTCTTAAGCCCACCCCAAATGCTGTCATTGGTTGAAACACATGATGACGCCGATTGGCAAACCAACCCTGATCAACATCCCCTTCTTCCTGTGACCCATGGTTTACCTACGTGCATTCACAGAGTGAGAGCAACGGGCTTTCAAAATATTATGTGATGTTCAGTTGTTAAAAGCAAGCAAAGGGGGCCCTCTAGTGGTCAGAATAAGTTGCACTAACCTATGTTTTGTAGTTGCGGTGTTATCGTAGTCAGTTCAGACATAAGAAGGAACTAACAGACACATTTCTGTCACTCTGTTTGTATGGCCCCAAAAACGTTCGCCTGTGAGTATTTTATGTTCAGTTGTTGTAAGAATGAATAGTATAAAATATCTCTGATGTGAACCTTTGTTGCTGGATAAAAAGACGTTGTAAATCTTAAGTTAATGTGTAAATGCTAATCGTTAGTGTGTGTATGGATTTTCCCATTCAAGTTAGCATCGAGCTAGCAATCTTTTTTCCCATTCATTTAAATGTATAATGCCATGTAAATGTACTAAGGCAATGAACAGAACTGAGACATATTTTTTTATGTATGTTGCAGTTTTACAGAGTTTGAAGTGGAAGATTTGGAGAGAAGTTTTCAGCGTCTGGCTTTTCTTGGGAAACCTGTTGTCTATCTGCCGAGCTAATCGCTACACGCACACAAGCGGGGCAGAAGAATATGAGTTATAATAAAACGGCATTAACGTGAGATTAAAAAAAAAAAAATTGTTGGTGTTATTTAATGAATGCGTTAACGCGGTAATAACGCATTAACTTGTCCAGCCCTAGTAATAATGTAAGAATTTTTCACCTTATATGTAATAATGTCGCATTTTTATAATAAAATTCTTGAGCGCATTTTGTACTAACTTATTACATATTGCGACAGTTATGACAAAATATGGGTGTAGCACTTTTTTATTTTTAAAGAAAGTGTAATAATTTGGTCCATTACATAATAAACCATCGAAAAACCATTGGAAACTGTTGCCTTAATTGGAAAAACCATCATACCAGCAGAACAACATTACAGGAGTGATATTTTGCTTTTTTTTAAAAAATGGAATTGTGCATTTTCAAACATTTCCCTGTGGTCTACATAAACTGTAAATGCTCTGCTTGGGTCTGAATTCTTCATTATTTCAACTCCACAGGTCCCTCTTCAACCCTATTTCTGTGTAATAACACCAGAAAGGTCATTTTTGAGCGCTGGCCCTTTATTATTCTAAACATCCTATTAGTTTTTTTAAAGTGAATTTTAATTAGGCTGGAAAGCTTAATGTTGTTCCGCTGGTATGATGGTTTTTCCAATTAAGGCATCAGTTTCAATGGTTTTTCGACGGTTTATTACCTGATGGTCAGTGTTGTAGTGGTCCCTTGAGAAGTGGGAATACTCTCAATTTTTGGCTTCTTCTTTTTTTTTCTAACCCTTTCATGCATGAATTGTGAGAACCTTAACCAACATTTTTTTCCTGAGTGTTTTTATTCCTCTTTAGGCATGACAAAAACAATGTGATTAATTTCTTATGAACCTATTTTTCATGGAGTTATAAAAATGCCCACTCAGCTGGACATCATGTGTTTAATTTTAGAAGTAAAGAAACATGTATTTATTGCTATACTGTGTGAAAACTAAGACTTTTTTTTAAGATAATAGAGCTAATATGCGGGGGAAAAAAAAACACAACAAAAAAAACCTTTTTGTTTAAAACAAAACAAAACTGCTAATTACAGCAATTATAGTGATTTTTTTATACTCAAACATGGTAGTGCAGATCAGGTTTATCTAGAACAGCAAAGTCACAGTAATGACATGAATGTCAGTGGTTGGGATGATGCATAAGTGTCCACTGTGTTGGCTGATATGGAACTAAAACAACAAAATCCATGAATATACAAGAGAACACCTTTGAAAAGCTGTCCACTGTAGCGACCACTATGCATGAAAGGATTAAAGTCCAGAAAAATGCCGTTTTAGAAACAGTGACATGTCAGACTACTCTCTTTAATCTAAATCCATCAGTAGTATTTACTTACTATTATAAAATTATCATGACTTGATCAGGAGCAGTTTGTAGGTTTTACTGATCACACAAACAGTTGCATGAATGTATATGTATTCAACATGAGGCAAACGTAGAATAATGTTAGCCTTTCATAACATTAGTCTTTCATAACGTTAGCCTACTCACACTTTAACTATTGGTGACAAAATCTCTTCTCTAAATGTGCAGTCATATGGTCAGTACTTTAAAACAGTGGCTCATTCTGAAACCACCTTAAAACTTACCTCAGAATTATGTATTCCATGAAAGTAGGTTCTCTGGATATGTGTCACTCATTTGAAAGACGTTTATTCTGCTTTTCTAATTCGCATTTCCAATAATCGCGCATCTTTCAAAGAGATGTGCAGTGACCTGTCAATCAGCTGGGGTGACAATGGCACCTGAGGTGTCCAGTCAAGTTCCAGAGATGGCCAGTGCTAGTTAGCAATATTTTGCTTAGCATAACCCACCCTACTCTGCCTCTGATTGGCTCATCAGTCCTCATGCCTAAAGTTAACAAATCTAATCAGTGAAGGCAACAAGTACTAGCCAATTAGAGGCAGAGTAGGGCGGGCTATAGCGTCACCATCCTAGGGAAAAAAAATGGGCAATTTGGCTCAGATACTGAATGGTGCACATCAGGGGGATTTGGAAGTGGGTATACACAATACTGACTGAAAAATAAGTGGGTATACTCTGTATACCACTGTATACCCTGGACTACACCTCTGCTGATGGTGATGATTGGCTGTTCTTATATCTGTCAAAATATGGACGAATGAATTCTATCAAAATTGTATCGAGCATGTCTCATAATCATGATATATCACAATATATCATTACCATTTTATTGCCTAGCCTTGCACTGATGATATTAACAGTCATGGGTGTTGAGCTCATTTTAGGTCAGGGGCCAAATTCAGATCAATGTGACCTCAAGTAAAATAATAGCATAATAACAACAAAATGTAAACAACCTGAAAATTAAGTGCAATTTTAACAATATTCTTCCTCTTGCCAAATGTTTGTGTAACATTGTGTGTAATACATTTGTACAAATGATAAGTTGAGTCAAAATATTGTTAAAATTGCTCTCAAATTGCAAGATTTTTTTTTCTGGTTATTCACATGTTTTTTGTGAAAGGATTAGTTGTCAGTGTAAAGATTTTCATAATTCAATGTTTTTATTGCAGTAAAACAAAATGACAAACTTGGAGTTGTCATTATTTATAAGTTATTATGCTACTATTTTAATATACTGAACAAAAATATAAATGCACGACTTTTGTTTTTGCTCCCATTTTTCATGAGCTGAACTAAAAGATCTAAAACTTTTTCTGTGTACACACAAGGTTTATTTCTCTCAAATATTGTTCACAAATCTGTCTAAATTTGTGTTAGTGAACACTTCTTCCTTGCTGAGATAATCCATCCACCTCACAGGTGTGGCATATCAGGATGCTGATTAGACAGCAGGATTTTTGCACAGGTGTGCCTTAGGCTGGCCACAATAAAAGGCCACTCTAAAATGTGCAGTTTTATCACACAGCACAATACCACAGATGTCACAAGTTTTGAGGGAATATGCAATGGTCATGCTGACTTCAGGAATCTCCACCAGAGCTTTTGCCTGTGAATTGAATGTTCATTTCTCTACCATAAGCCATCTCCAAAGCTGTTTCAGAGAATTCATGAAGAAGACTGTGCGAGGAAAATGGTGTTCACACCAAATACTGACTGGTTTTCTGACCCCCCTGGACCACCCAATACAGTAAAAGTGCACATTTTAGAGTGGCCTTTTATTGTGGCCAGCCTAAGTCACACCTGTGCAATAATCCTGCTGTCTAATCAGGATCTTGATATGCCACACCTGTGAGGTGGATGGATTATCTCAGCAAAGGACAAAGGAGAAGTGCTCACTAACACAGATTTAGACAGATTTATGAACAATATTTGAGAGATATAGGCCTTTTGTGTATATAGAAAAAGTTTTAGATCTTTGAGTTGAGCTCATGAGAAATGGGAGCAAAAACAAAAGTCGTGTGTTTATATTTTTGTTCAGTGTAGATTGGCCCTGTAGCACCGCATTATGTAATAATAGTGCAATATGTAATAATTATTCACCCCATTTTGTAATTAGAACACCGCTTTTTGTAATAAAAATTCTTGAACGCATTTTGTAATCAACTTTGCCACATTTTGCAATAACTTATTACATATTGCAACAGTTATTACAAAATGCGGGTGTAGCACTTTAAAAAAAAAAAAGAAAAAAGAAAATGTAATAATTTGGTGCATTATGTAATAAATCATTGGAAAACCATTGAAACTGATGCTTTAATTGGAAAAAATGCATCATACCAGTAGAACAACATTAAGCTTTCTAGTCTAATTATAATTCAGTTTAAAAAACTAGTCAGATATTTCATTGGTCATTCATTGGAAATATTCCAAATCTTTGTTTTAATAGGCAGTTTGATGTTCATTTACTTTCATCTCTTGTTACATTAACACACAAATGGAGCTGTAATAAAAAAAAAAACAATATTCCTTTTCTATATTTGTGTATGTTATGCTTTGTATCATGTACAATAGCATGTATAATATAATGTGCATGACATAATCCAGACTGCACGTGTGTATGTCTTCCAACATTTTAGTGCACCTGTAAGTTTTTTTGTCAGTAATACTTAATTAGTGCAGATTTTGTCTCTAGTTTGCAAACACATTCTCCATTATAATGAAAACAGTTACATTTGATTTAGCTTTGACCAACAAAACATCCTACTAGCTTTTTAAACTCAATTCTAATTAAGATGGAATGCTCAAAGAGGTTATATTTTGCTAAACCCACTTTTATTAGTAAAAGTAAATAATTGTATATTGTAGAGTTGAAACAACCAATCAACTCAAACTGATCCAAAAAAAAATCATTCAACCACATTTCTCCTGAATCAAAGCTTTGTTTCCTTCTTTTCTCTGAGTTAAACATTGGTTCCACTGTTGTGTTTCACACAGACCCAACGAAGCTTCAATTCAGGAAAACTGCAATAGAATATTTCCCTTCAATCAATTTGAGTCAATTAATCAAATTGTGAATTTTTGCATTCGCTTCAAGCACCTAATTGATTAATCAGTTGCAGCTCTAGTATATTTTAACTGTGTTGTATTTCATCCTCCCTCTTGGCCAGGACTCCCTTGGAAAAAAGGTTCTTAATCTCAATGGGATCTTTTTTCCTGGTTAAATAAAGGTTAAATAACTTAAAATAAAAAAAAATAAAAAAATGTTTGCCACCTGTGCATTAGCGGATGTTTCAGGTTACCCTCTCCAGTCTCTTTTCCAGCGTCTCTCTGTATAATCTCCGTCTTCGATGCCACCTGATGCTGCCGCATCAGATTAGAAAACGTCGACTCTCTCCAGGGTCACTCAGTCAGAGATTAATGTCATCCTGAAGAGCTCCTCTACCGACATCTTGTTTGCTCAAAGAGTCGTCAGCACTTCACACCGTCAGCCGTCACACCCTTCCTTTTCAGTTCCGACCGATGTTTACCTAACCTCGCCTTTTTTTTTTATAAGCATTCGAGGTTTTTGCTATTGTGTGACGGTGAAGAGATTTTGTCTTGGTGTTAGAGGGCAGTTTCTCAAGATGTGCAAGTATTGCGAATGAAGAAGGAAAAGAGACTGGGGGGAATAGGAATGAATAGATTCATGTCGCTTGGAGATTTCATTCTAATATTAAAAGGGCGCAGTGATCCTCAGAGCTTTTTGGTTAGAAATAATGACCCGCCATTGAGGTGTAACCTAAAGAGAGAGAAAGACAGAGAGAGAGATGGTTTTCAAGATGCATAAAACCTGCAAATGCACTGTGCCATTAGCTGTGTTTCAGCTGTCATTAACATGCAAACTACCCACAGCCGGATCCTAGACACAGTGTAATATTATGCAGTGCAATCGGTATGTGTTAAACTGTGCTTATAAGGAAGCACAAAACGTATGTTGGAAATACATAAACATAAAGCAATCACAGAAGGAACGGCTTACATGTGCCAGAATAAAGCGGTGATATTTTGCATTTCACAGCATGCCTGATTATAATATACTGTACCAGCTGACAAATTATAATATTTTCCAGCAGAAAAATAAATTACGTGACCATACTGTTTCACATGCATATTATAGTTTTGTAATCTTGGTGAATTTATGTACATTTCTGCACACATATATGCATCAGGCTGAGACATTGCATTACTCACTGAGCTGAAACACAGCGGAGGTGTTTTTTTTTTTTTTGACAAATATGACTTGTATGCTTTATACCTTTTCTTATTTGTCACAGACTTTCACGAAACACAATAGAGAACAAGAGCATCTCTATGCGGAGTGATGAGGCCGAAAGCAGAACTGTCAAAGCATTTCTAAAAGTTTATTTGTACTGGAACGTTTCAAGCAAATAACCGACCGTGACAAACGACAGCATAATGTGAATCCTGCAAACACTGGTAGAAACTGAACTAAGAAACAGAGATCTGGAGACTTCTAAATTAAAGATTGAATTTTCACAATTTGGATTTGGTTACTAGTTGAATAATGATATTAATCTTAGTTAGTTAGTTAGTTTAGATGATTAGATTACATTAGATTAGACAGATACTTTATTCATCCCAGAGGGAAATTTACAGGTTCCATCAGTATCCACAAACTAAAAAAAACAACAATAATAAAAACACTTTAAATTTCGACAAGGAGTCAGAGTTTAGTTTTATTTCCAGCACATGAAATCATCAGATAACAAAGAACAATCTGACATGGACAGACAAAATTTTTGGCACTCTAAAAGGAGTGGGAAGAAGTATAATTTACAGATTCCCACCCTTTTTTTTTTTTTTTTACAAACTAATAATTGATGAAGCTGAAAGCAAAACTGTCAAAGCATTTCTAAAAGTTTATTTGTACTGTAACATTTCAAGCAAATAACCGACCATGACAAACGGCAGCAAAATGTGAATCCTGCAAACACTGATAAAAAAAGGACCAATGGACCAAAAATTCAAACCAGATGTAGACTAATGTTATGAAGCAAGTTTGGAAGCACTTTGGGTCTATTTTAAGAATAAAACTTACTGAGATAAAAGAGAAACTATTTTTCAGATAAAACACATTTTTATATTATTTTACATTGTATTGAATACAAAAATCTGCATGTAACACGGTCAAAAGGACACAATAATTACACGCTACTATATATATATATATATATATATATATATATATATATATATATATATATATATATATATATATATATATATTCTCTCACAGGTACATTTTGGATATTGAAATAATTATGCAAGGCAGTGTTTCACAAAAATGATTGCTGTTGCAAAATCATTTATCATTTGCGATTTATTTGTGTTTAAATGGGCAGGTTCTGTATGTAACACAAGTGGACACAATGGGTTACATACACAACCTGGAATGAGACTGAGATTCATGAAAAACCCACATGTCTGGATTAAAAAAAACACACTAGGATCATCAAATTTAACACACTGTCTTTATTTATAGCGGTATATAAGAGCATTTACAGCCATGTTTTCCAGATCAAATGCACTGACACCTGCGTCGTTTTTCCTGTCCCAATTTTGGTCCTATTTTTGGCCCCAATATTTTATTAAAAATTCATTAATTTTGGGATGGCTCAGAGCAAGAGTATAATTTTTTTTTTTGCATTTATCTGAGGTCATCATTAGGTTCATCCTAGGGCATAATCTGCTTAAATTTCTCTTTTATCATTGGGTCTTAAAGCCAGAAAAGTGCCAGGTACTAAAATAAACCCGGTTTCATCGAAGCACCCATATAACTTCAGTCATTTTGCATTCTCATAGAATCTTATTGATCTCAGTGCTATGATGTTATTTCTGATTTGTTATATTCCATTGCTCAACATCATAGTATACCTTTTCTTCTTCTTTTACTATATGTGTTGAAATAAACAGTTTGACTTCTAAACTAAACTCAGCACAAAAAGACAGTTACATGTTTTTTCTGAATGCTTAAACTCTAGCAGTGATTCTTTATCTGTGAAAGTATTTACACTCGTAGCCAAAGTTCATTGTGTCAAACTGAATGCACAACATCTCTACGCTTTTTGAAAATCTATAAACATCAGTCTGTACTTTACTATAATATTCTGCCAGCGGCCTTTACACATTGTCATATATATAGAAACACTGCGAGTTAATCACTGCACTTACAAATCAAAACTTAAGCTTAGGCATGGGAACTGATCCCTGCGACTAAATAGGCCCCGGGGCCAAATAATTAAAGACCAGAGTATTGATAAGCTGTAGCGGAGCTGGAGAAACAAGATGTATTACAGCAGCGGAAAAGTTGGTAGTTTTCTTCAGGCTTTTACATTGTCCGTGATGCATTTTTGCAATTTTCAATCCGTATGAAAAGCTCAGGTCTCTGGGGGCGGATGATTCTGCAATGGGTTTGTTCATAAATTTGATGTGAAATGGTCAAAGTGTCACTTTAACTCTTATTCAGAGCAGGAGGAAAATAAATGAAATGAGCAAAAAATCAATAAAGCAATCAATACAATTAACAAAATTGAATAAAATATTAAGTAAAATGAGCAAAAATGAATAGAATAATCAACATAAATGAGCAAAGTTATCAATTAATTAACAAAAATGAACCAAATAATCAACAAATGTTATAAAGAAATACATCAAATAATCAACCTAAATGAACAAAATAATGAATTAATTAACACAATAATCAACAAATTTTATTAAGAAATACATAAAATAATCAACCTAAATGAACAAAATGATCAATTAATTTACTAAGATGTACACAGTAATCAACAAATTTACCAAAAAAATGGATAAAATATTGAATAATCAAACAAATGCACAAGAAAAATATATATTTTTTAAAAAAAATCAACATAAATTTTTAAAATAATCAATAAAAGTGAACAAAACAATCAACAAAATGTATGAAAATGAATAAAATAATCAATAAGAGTCAAAATGCGGACAAAAGATTCACAAAACATGATCAGATACATGGATGCGCAATTCATTTTAAAATTTATTAGTAGTTTTTTTTTTTTTTTGAAAACCTGAATCAAACATTCATTTCCCAGCATCTTTTTTTGTTATATCAGTCAGTGGTTCTCAAACTTTTTACAGTGGCGTACCCCCTGAAATATACTTTTTTATTCAAGTACCCCCAACTCTTGCTTCAGCATTTTTGATTGAAAAAAAAATTGGGCAAAATTAGTTCCTGTGCCAAAGGTGTCTGTTTATATTTTCAAAGCTTTGTAAACAAACAACATATATTTAACTGTAATATATATAAAATAACACATTTTTAAAAGTCAATTTTGGTTGCAAAATATTCTTTGTATTTAACCTTTCTTAAGTAATTTATCACCATTTATTGTATTATTATCTACTTTATTTTGCATTTCTTCGGT
Organism: Sphaeramia orbicularis; assembly: GCF_902148855.1. Taxonomy (NCBI): domain Eukaryota; kingdom Metazoa; phylum Chordata; class Actinopteri; order Kurtiformes; family Apogonidae; genus Sphaeramia; species Sphaeramia orbicularis. The sequence continues at coordinate 42,142,112 of NC_043965.1, read as the reverse complement.
GAGAATCAGGTTTTTTTCCTACATTTAATTCACTGATCATGTAGATGTTCATAAAAGCTCAGATTAAAGTTGAGGGTTATTATATCAGAAACAGAAAACTGAAGAAAAAAGTGACTTTTTAAGTAAATCTATCATTAACTGAACATAAACCCAGTGTGTCCATCCACTGTCATTGGTCCAACTCCATGGGTTTTACTGGTGAATCAATGTTGTAGACCAGTGGTTCTCAAACTTTTTACAGCGGAGTATGCACTGAAATATACTTTTTATTAATTCAAGTGCCCCCAACTCTCACTTCAGCATTTTTAATGGAAAAAAATTAGGCAAAATTAGTTCCTGTGCCAAAGTTGTCTGTTTATATTTTCAAAGCTTTGTAAACAAACAACATATATTTGACTGTAATATATTAAAAAAAAACAGGTTTTTTTTTTAAAGTAAGTTTTGTGTATATAATATAAACTGAAAAGTGCCCTCTTTCAATGATAAGAAGAATAAATAAATCGGTCATTAATTAATAAATGAACCTTTCATCAACAAAAAATAATTACATATCTACTTAAATAAACTTATTTTGAATAATATAAAACAGAAATGTTCTTCAGATGTTACCAAAGCTTAATCAAGATGATTAACAATAAAACTATTATATGAATGTATTTATTGTGTTTTATTTATCAGCATTAATTCTCATTATTTATTTTGTATTCTGTACATGATGAGTCATTTAGTGTATATTAAAAAAAAAAAAAAATCTTCAAGTACCCCCTGGGGACCTTCCAAATATCCCTGAGGGTACACATACCCCACTTTGGGAACACCTGTATTAGGTTATATCCTCCTAAGAGCCAGTAAGTAAACATTTTTGGCCATTTTACATTAAATAATTGCCTTAATTGGAAACAGCATGATGCAACAGTTTTTACAGATACATTTTTATTGATTTATTTATTTATTTTCATATAATGTCCTTTTCAGTGGATATTTTTTAAATTATTTATTTTAAAGTAAAGCTGTAAAACTCTTGTCACTACAGAGGACAAAAATGCATTGCTGGGTCTCAGGAGGATGTAAAATTATTCACAGTAGTACATCTATTACTGGGTTTTTCAGATTTATTTACTAAAGTCTGGTCAAAAATACTCACATAAATGAATCTGATCATTGATTATGAGGTTGAATAAGTGCTTGAGCTTTTTGTCTGCACACCAACAGAAAGTTGATATATGATATATGTAAAGTGTCAGAACAAATGAAATTCATATTATATGCTGATGACACAAATATTCTAGGAACCGGTGAGGATTTACAGCAACTTTTGGACATAATCACTTCTGAGCTAAATAAAACTAAATTATGGTTTGACAAAAATAAGTTGTCAATAAATCTGTGTAAAACAAAATTCATGATTTTTGGCAATTGTAAAACAAGTAATGAGATAAAAGGAGCAAATAGAGGGTGTAGATATAGAAAAGGTGAATCAAAACAAGTTTCTTGGAGTGAAAATTGATGATAAAATTTGCCGGAAACCTAAAATATGTACAAAACAAACTATCTACAAGCATTTCAGTTCTGGCCAGAGCGAAGGGGATATTAGATAAAAAATCACTTCAGATTCTGTATAATTCATTGATCTTAACTTATTTAAGTTACTGTTTGGAGGTATGGGCAAATACATATACTAGTTCATTACAAAGACTTTTTATAGTGCAAAAAAGAGCAGTAAGAATTGTTCACAATGTTGGTTTTCGGGAACACACAAATCCACTATTTTTGCAATCTAAAACTTTAAAACTCATTGACCTTGTGGAATTCAAAGCTATTCAAATAATGTAGAAAGCAAAGAATAACTTACTGCCAGGCAATATTCAAGAAATGTTTAGTGAAACAGAGGGAGGCTTTGATTTATGGGGAAAATTTAACCCTTTCATGCATGAATTATGAAAACTTTAGTCAAAATTTTTTTCTTGAGTGTTTTTATTCCTCCTTAGGCATGAAAAAAGCAATGTGATCTTTTTTTTTTTCTTTTCATGGAGTTACATAATGTCCATGCATTTAATTTTTGAAGTAAAGAAAATTGTTTACAACCCAATATCACAAAGTGAGATGAAAACAATGAAATAAAAACATTTTAATGCTGCTAATCTGATGTTTTTTTCACATTTTAACATATTCTAATGCTAGTTATTACTCACTTCATGGAAATAATATACAAAAAAAAAAAAAAAACTTTTTGTCTAACAAATAACAATTGATTTACACTAAAACATGTCACTGCAGATCAGGTTTATCAAGAACAGCAAAGTTACAGTAATGGTCTGAATTGCAGTGTTTGGGATGGTGCGTAAGTGTCCACTGTGTTGGCTGATACGGAACTAAAACAAAAAAATCCATGAATATACAAGAGAACAGCTGTAGAATAACTGTCCACTGTAGTGACCACTATGCATGAAAGGGTTAATTTAAAGATTCATAAAGTACGAACTATGTTACAAAGTTTCTGTGTCACCATCTGTGGAGTAAAATTTTGGAACAAATTGTGTGTGGAGATAAAACAAATATCAAACATAATTCAGTTTAAAAAAAGATATAAAGAATTGATTGTTTGTATGACTGAACTGCCATGATCATATTGTTGTGAATAATTCAGTTACTGCATTATGGATTGTTGTGGTTTGGTGCTAAAATTAGGAAAATAGTATTGTTTAATTGTATTAAATTAATGATAAAGGTGTAAAAGCACTGAGGGGTAGGATTAAATAAGTTTATACTTCTTCCTACTCCGTTTTGACCATGCAAAATTCATGTGCTTGTGCTTGAATTCTGTCCATTTAAATGTTTTGTTTGTTTTTTTTTGTCTTAATTTGCTTTGTTTTGTTTTATTTTGTTTCTTTGCACGTTCGAAATAAATAAATATATCAAATCAAATCAAAGTTATCACACACAGATGTAAGAAAAGATGTCTGATGATGTTTTGGAGAGGATAAACCGTACCCTTAAGGATGGTTTTAATACACTAATAATACGTCTCACAGCTCTTCATTAAACCATTTCATTACATGTATTTCGTGGATTGGATTTGGCCTATAGTCGGAAGGATCTACAACAAAATGTGCGACGGAACGGTGAGAAGGACAGTAAGCGTTGATTTCTGTCTCTTTAATGCGTTTCTTCCAGATGTTCCCTCTTTGACAGATGTAAACTGTAAGCTCGGTGTATTTAGTAAAGACGGGAGACTCATTATTAATTTCGTCGCCGTACTTGCTACATGATTTGCACCAGGTGAAGCATTAATTACAAAAGCTAACGGTGCGTTTCCTGCTGCGTTGGCCTCTAATGCTTTTCCGGTCAGGATGTGGGAAAGAAAAGAGGTTTTATAATGAAAGATAGGATGTGAAAGCTGCCTTCCAGTTAAAAATAATGAAGTGCCTCCCAGCTGCTGTTGTCATCTCATAAATAAAACACTCCATATTGTTCATAATGACTATTTTGTGTTCTGGTACGCACTAACACCATCACTCATGTTAAAAATGGTTTTGTACGTTCTCCGAGGACTGGTAAACCGCCCGTGTGGGGTTTGTTTTATGATTTAAACCTACGTTATGTTACTCAACAGCAGCGAACCAGAAACCAATCCATAATAAATTCTGCTGTAAAGTAGAGCAATTTTTTTTTTTTTAGGTTTAGATTTAGTGCACTTAAGTCAAATATTTTTATTATGTCATGTATTTATGTAGCTACTTTCTGCTTGTTTTTAACACTAATAACCAGATAATGATTAAAAACCACTGATAAAGACAAAGAATTTTGTTTCTTTTTTTTAGCAAGTGCTTTAAGCCTTAGGGATCTGAGCCTATTTTGGCCGTTTTTCAGTACTTTTGATTTCGCCTTTATACACTATATAAAGAAATGTTTACTATACCCATGTTTGTTTGTTTTGTTTTGTTTTTTTCAGCACAACTTCATCTATCTCATCTGCCTATTATTTTTTTCACTTTAACCTACTATATCAACACAAAAGGCCAAAAAAACACACAAACTATAAAATCTGATTTGAAAAATGTACATAATTTATTGCATAAGTAACACAAAGATGTTAAACAAACCTTTTCAAAGACTTTAAAAGTGAATATTGGTTCCAAATATTAAGTATATAAAGTCAAAATTGTAATAAATTAACAGTATACTCAAATATTCGACATAAAAGCAGATCTTACATAGGCGTTTTCTTCCCCCTGGTTCTTCCGGTTTCCGCATCCAGTTCAGGTGGGGTTCATCCTCACCCTTACCTGTAATGCTAATGCAGTCTGTGGATTAGAATCCGCAGATTCAGCCAGTTTTTTTTCCATTTTGAAAAAGGACAAAAAATGACGACGATATGGTCAGAAATATAACGCCCGCCCACCTCATTTTCATACTTTTACTCAAGTTTGTTTGCTCCAGTTTGAAAACCTCATATCTCCAGTTGTTTTTGCTTTATCGGCATCAAATAAAAAGTAGGAGAGTGTTTCAAGTCCGCACTTTCAAATGCAGTTATCGCCAGTGGTCTGCGTGACTGACTTCCAATGCTACGACGTGTTGAAAATGTCATGTGATTCAGTCATGGGGCCGTGACAGTGGACCCCTAAAGGTTAAGTGAATTTATTAACAATTATTAAGTGTCCTGTTAATCTCAAATTGTTCAAAAATATATTAAAGCCCCTGGAAACCTTAACCCATACAGACCCAGTGCTACTATTGTGGCAGTTCCCAATTAAATTTTTCTCTAGATTTAACCTTTTTTAAGTGATTTATTACCATTTATTATATTATCCTCTGTATTTTGCATTTTTTCATTGAAAATCATGTATTTTCCCATATTTAATTCACTGATCATGTAGAACAGGGGTGTCAAACTCATTTTGGTTCAGGGGCCATATTTAGCCCAATTTGATCTCAAGTGGGCCAGACCAGTAAAATAATGACTTAATAACATATAAATAATGACAATGAAGTTTTTCTTTTTGTTTTAGTACAAAAAAAACCCAATTAAATTATGAAAATATTTACATTTTACAAAAAAGATGTGAAAAACCTGAAAAAAACAGAAATTTCATTGAAAAATTAGTGCAATTTTCACAATATTATGCTTTGATTTATTATTTATACATGTACATTACACACAGTGTTACGAAAACATTTGGTAACAGGCAGAATATTGTTAAATCTTTGGAGTTTGGAACTAAAATTTGAACAATTTCTGCAATATTACATCTTTTATTATTAACACAACTACAGATCACAGTGGATCCATAAATGCACAAAACATTTAGTAACAGACAGAATATTGTTAAAATTGCACATTTCGGGTTGTTCATCTTTGTTTTTATTTGAGTATTTATTTGTATTATTGTGAAAGAATAGTTTTGTAAATGTTAATATTTTCACAGTGTAATGTTATTTTTTTCACTTCAATTTTTTCCACATAATTTTTCACAAAGAAAATTCGTCGTTGTCATTATTTATGGGTTATTGTGTTATTTTTGCTGTAGATCACATCGGTCTGTATGTGGAACCTGAACCAAAATGATTTTGACAACCTTGACTGTTAAGGTTAATTTTTGCACTTTCATCCTGCGGGCCGGAATGGAACCTTTGACGGGCCAGATTTGGCCCCCGGACCGCATGTTTGACACCTGTGATGTAGATGTTCATAAAAGCTCAGATTAAAGGTGAGGGTTATTATATCAGAAATGAGGAAAACTGAAGAAAAAGTAACTTTTTTGTAAAATATATCATTAACTGAACATAAACCCAGTGTCTCCATCCACTGTCATTGATCCAACTTCATGGGCTTTACTGGTGAATCAATGTTGTAGAAGATGATGGTGTATCCACGGCAACTACGGAGCCTCTGAACGTCCAAACGGGTCATATCTGATGACCATGAAAAGATGACAAACTGTATTTTACTATAATTATTTACATATGCTGATAGGATTAGTAGATGAACAGGTGTTTAATAGTTTATGTCAGTAGATGGTTTAGGTTGCCAGTGGTTCATTGGGTCTTTATGGTTTAATGGAAAAAACCCTCTAAGTATGCATTGACCATAAGAGATGCCAACCACAAATGCAGTTATGGTAGAGATCAGGGGTGTCAAACTCATTTCAGTTCAGGGGCCACATTCAGCCTAATATGATCTAAAGTGGGCCGGACCAGTAAAATAATATAAATAATAGGATAAGAACTTATAAATAATGTCAACTCCAAAGTTTTCTCTGTGTTTTTGAGTGAAAGAAGTAAAATTCCATTATGAAAATGTTTACACCTACGAACCGTACTTGAACATAGCATAAACAAATATGAACAGCCTGGAAATTCTTAAGAAAAAAAGTGCAACGTTAACAATATTTCGCCGAGGTTGATCATTTATACATGTGCATCACAACTTAAAGATTTAGTAACAGGCAGAATATTGTTAAAATTCCATATACTTCTCTGAAGACATTTCAGGTTGTTCATATTTGTTCAGGTCATTCATATTTTTTGCAAAAGGAGAGTCTGTAAATGTAACTTTTTTTTGTACTTTTACTTTTCTTTTTTACACTAAAACAAAGAGGAAAATTGGCAGTTTTCATTATTTATAGGTTATTATGATAGTATTTTACTGGTCTGATCCCCTTTAGATCGAATTGACCTAAAATGATTTCACCATCCTTGATTATTAATATCTTCAGTGTAATTTTTGTATTTCACAAATTCGTCCCAAGGGCCAGATTGGACCCTTTGGCGGGCCAGTTTTGGCCCCCGGGCCATATGTTTGACACTTGTGGTATAGATTATATTATTACCTCCGCCAAGGAGGTTATGTTTTTGCCAGGGTTTGTTTGCCTGTCTGTCTGTCTGTTTGTCTGTCCGTTAGTGTGCAACATAACTCAAAAAGTTATGGACAGATTTTGATGAAATTTTCAGGGTTTGTTGGAAATGGGATAAGGAAGAAATGATTAAATTTTGGTGGTGATTGGGGGTGGGGGGGCCCACGGGGGGGCCCATTTCCAACAAACCCTGAAAATTTCATCAAAATCTGTCCATAACTTTTTGAGTTATGTTGCACACTAATGGAGAGACAAACAGACAGACAAACAAACAAACAAACAAACAAACCCTGGCAAAAATATAACCTCCTTGGCGTGGGGGGGCCCACGGGGGGGGGCCACTGATCAGCCTTGGCGGAGGTCTGTGCTCTCCGAGTGCTTCTAGTTAAATATAGACTAGCAGTAAGGAAGATTAAAATTAAATGACATTAAGCTACTAACACGTTTAGCACCAGTGATTGTGGTGCTAATGTTAACATCTGATACAATTAATGCAATCTTTTTTTTTTGTTTTTCATGTTTAGTTGGTCTATTTTACTGTATTATTGTTTCTCTATGTTGTTCAAATGCAAAAATGTCCAATTAAAAGAGAGTTTTAAAAAAACGGTAAAGACAAAGACTTCACCTCATCAAACTGGTCATGACCTACCCTGATGTGTCATATGCATATATTTTCTTTTGATGCTTAAACGGTTGTGTTATTATGCAAATGTTCTTTTTTGTGTCACATCTTACTCTCAGCGGTAGACGTCTTAAGATTTGCAATGAGTCATAACACGATATTTGGAATGGAAAGTAGTGTCAGCTTTTGACAGCAGGTATATCACAGTGACAGTTTTTTTTATCCTGGGAAAACTGAATGAATATGAATACAAAATAAGACTTTTTATGATTTGTTCTAGCTGAGAGCTGCAGGCCTTTACGATGAATGAAAATGAAAAAAACCTCCACCTCGTGTCGTTGTTGCAGGAAGTGATGTCAGTAGACGAGGAGTCCACTTCATGCTACTGCCTGATGGATTCTACGAGCTGCCACCTGCTGCTGGACCAGCCGGGCTCGTACGCCCTGGTGGGTGAGCCCCTGACGCAGGTCGCTATCAAGAGGCTGAAGCTGGCGGTGTTCGGGAGTTTGGAGAGCGACGCCATGAGCTACAGCCTGCGGGTATACTGTGTGGACGACACGCCACACGCCTTTCAGGTAGGACAGACAATTATTATTATAGTGTTTAGAACACAGGTGGCAAACATGCAGCCCGGGGGCCAAAACCAGCCCACCAAAGGTTCCAATCTGGCCCGCGGAATGAATTTGCAAAGAGCAAGTTAGGGCATCAAACTCAAAAATAATATCATAATAACCTATAAATAATGACAACACCAGTTTTTTCTCTTTGATTTAGTTCAAAAAACATTAAATTATGAAAATGTTTACCTTAACAAACTATCCTTTAAAATGTGAATAACTTGAACAAATATGAACAACCTGAAATGTCTAAAGAAACTTAAGAGTTAAGCGCAATTTTAACAATATTCTGCCTGTTACTAAGTGTTTTGTGCCTTTGTAGATGTGACCTATAATGCATATGTGTAAATGATAAGTTGAGGCATAATATTGATAAAATTGTGCTTGTATTTCTTAGCAAATTCCATTTTTTTCAGGTTATTCACATCCTTTTTGTTTGGATAGTTTGTAAATGTAAATATTGGCATAACTGAATTTTATTTTTTACAATAAAACCACTTGGAGTTGCCATTATTTATTGGCTATCATGTTATTATTTTACTGGTCCGGCCCACTTCAGATTAAATTGGGTTGAATGTGGTCCCCGGAAGAAAATGAGTTTGACAGCCCTGGTTTAGAATAAAGAGCTGTGGTTTTATTATTAACCTTTATTCAACCAGGAAGAAGTCCCATTGAGATTAAGAACCTCTTTTATAAGGGAGTCCTGGCCAAGATGGGTGGCAGCAAATGCAACACACAGTTATAAGATTACACAGTTAAAACACAAACAACTGACACATTTGACAATAAATAGCTAGTAAAAATAACATTTATGAGTAGATTATGAAAAATAAGTGCAAGATATGGGCCCAGTCCCAATTCACCCCTTGGCCATCCCTTTTACCCTTACCCAGTTTTTTTTCAACCTTGGAGTCGGGACCCCATGTCGGGTCACCTGGAATTCAAACAGGGTCGCCTGAAATTTCTAGTAATTGATTAAAAAAAACCAAAAACTTACTAATAAAAAATATATGGTGAGTTGAGAGAGACAATCCCAGTCCATAAAAGACATGACAAACTGTGAAGCTGAAACTGAAGCACTGTGGTTCTGTTTATCTGTCAAATGTTCATTGTGGTCAGTTTCAGATGCTGCAGCTCTTTCATAATTCATATTTGAATTCTTGTTTGTTCAGTATTAATTGTCAGCCTTGTAAATCCAAGTTGGATTGACTGTACATATCCTGACCAAGGAAAATCAAATTCTCACTTTGTGCAGTAATCTACACCTGGTTTTACTGCGTCTGTCCATAATAATATTCATTATATAGACTAAATGTCATCTAAAATTAACATTTATTTGCAACATAGTATAGCAAACTATTACATGATCAAAAACAAATTAATTTTAGCAAAAACAAATGTCTCAGTTTTGAATGTCTGGGGTTGCCAGAAATTTGTTGAATTGATTTGTTAAAATGGGGTCACGAGCCAAAAAAGTTTGGGAACCATTGCCCTCCCCGTTACCCCTCCTTCTTAGCTCTTGAACTTGGCACTACCCCTTGCAAGTCCGTTTAAAGGGGTAGAGGTTGAAATATTCCCCTATGAAATGGGCTATCAACGGGAAACCGCAGAAATGTGATCTATAACAACTGAAACAGCATTAAACGGTCGATCAAATGATTAAGTTATTTACAAAGAAAATATGTACATTTGTGTGTTTCTTTCATCACGTTCCTGCACTTTTTGTGTTTACCTCCATCTTGCCAATGATTCGAACAGAATTATGGGAAATTTCTCCTACCCCTTTATAGTGTCGTGAAAAATCTCCATTTTGAGGACCAAACAGCTCTCCCCCTTAGCCCTTCCCTTCCGACTTATCGAGCATCGGGACACCCCTACTCCTACACTTGAACGTACAAAATGGAGGGGGTGGAGAAAGGGGGAGGGGCCAAGGGGTGAATTGGGATTGGGTCATGGAGTCTGCCTCAAGAACTCTCAAAAGTGCTCAATAAAATTAACTCTGACATTAACTGAAATGAATGTACTGAATGTAAATGAATCGGGGGGGGGGGGGGGGCATTATTCTATAAGTAACGCAACAGACCTGTTTGCGGAGGATGTGGTGGGTTATGTAGCTCAGCAGGTAAAGACACTGGGACAACGGGGGGCGAGTAATGTACAATAGTAACTAACGCCCCTCATTTGTGCCTGGGTGCCCCCCCTCTCAGCTTTTTCTTTCCAAACGACCCCCAAAGATGTCCCAGCGCCCCCTGGAAGGCAGTACCGCCCCCATTAATTAACAATGTACTATAGCACAAGTGTCAAACATGCGGCCCGGGGGCCAAATCCAGCCCACCAAAGGGTCCAGTCCGGCCCTTAGGATGAATTTGTGAAATGCAAAATTTACACTGAAGATATTAACAACCCTTTTAGTTCAGGTTCCACATTCAGACCAATTCAATCTCAAGTGGGCAGGACCAGTCAAATACTATCATAATAACACATAAATAATGACAACTCCCAATTTTTCTCTTTATAAATGTAAATATTTTCATGTATTTACACTAAAACAAAGTATAATTTCGCAAAAAATGTGAATAACCTGAACAAATATGAACAACCTGAAATGTCTAAAGAGAAGTAAGTACAATTTTAATACGATTCCGTCTGTTAGTAAATGTTTTGTGTCTTTGTAGATCCACTGCGACCTGTAAGTCATAATGTACATGTGTAAACAATAAACTGAGGCTTAATATTGTTAAAATTACACTTATTTTTTCAGTTTGTTCATGTTATTTACATCTTTAGAAAGGATAAATTGCAGATGTAAACCTTTACATAATGTAAATTTGCTTTTTTTGCTCTAAAACATAGAGAAAAGTTTGGAGTTGACATTACTTATATATTATTATGTTATTATTTTACTGGTTCGGCCAACTTCCGATCAAATCTAGCTGAATGTGGCCCCTGAACTAAAATGAGTTTGACACCCCTTTACTATAGTGTCGTTGTGTTGTTATGCACAGTTGCTTTTTTTATTATTGTTGTTGCACCAGTTCAGCCTCTCAGCCATGGTCTCCCTCCCTCGCAAAAGAGATCCAATATCAAGAGATTTTCAGGTAAAATAAGCGATAAATAATATAAAAATACACGTAGATGCAGAACTCTCATGTCATCTCAGACCGCTGGAACTGGAAGTTAAATTATGCTGAAAGGTAATTATGAAATTTGCATTAATGTACTACAGAACTACATTCAATACAACAGTAGTAGAGCAAGGGGTGACAAGTAGAGCGGGAAAATGAAGCCAATGCAGACGTGTGTTTAAGTGTTAGATTTTCTTTTTCTATCGTGTTATTCTGGTCTCAGGCTTTTTTGTTTGTTCTTTGACGAATAAAAAGGTTCAATTACAAGCGCGGTTACATTCAGAATAACCTAAGCAGATGTCACTTTTTTTCTTCGTCTGTCTCAAATTTAACTCTGACATTTAAAGAAATGTGTAAAAGGCTTAAAACTATCATGTTCTAACCCTGTATTTAGATCTCTGTTTTGATTTTCAGCCTCATACTGACTTCCACAAAAAGAACATACGTTTCAGGCGGAGAATATGAATCACTCTATAACTATTTTTCGCAGATGACATTTCAGAACATACCACAACAGTAATGGGCCTAATCTGCAGATAGAGCCCATTACTGTTAAAATAAGAGCTGATAAACGAATGAACATTGAAAGCAATAGAACATTTTCAATGCTTACATTCATTTCCTCTGCTTAAAACAACTCTTAAACTCATTTACGATGCATTATAATTGAAAATCCAAACTGAGCATCCTTTATTCTTTACGCGACATTATATTTCAAGCTCCGTCTGATTAGAACAACATGCTCACTTAGATATTGTACCTCCTTTTTATGTCTTTTTTTAATACTTATCTTCTAACAACTGGTGAATCAGCTTCAGATGAATCAGTTGGACGGTTGATTCACCAACTAATCATTCCAATGCACAGCTATTCTCAGTGTATCTCAGTGTGTTTTCTATTTTTATTCCAACTCCACATGGCTACATTTTCATGAGTTAAAACAAGCAGAAGGATAAATTGGAACTCCCTTTTTATTTGGAAAGAATAAAAAAATCAGACCGGAATCATCGATAATACACAGGCTGACCTAAAAACAGTCCTCACCTGGATTTAACTGTTCCATTGGATAATGACTGTAGTGATTAGTATGTTTTAGGAATAAGTTATTTAACCCTCCGATATCCCGTCCACCAAGGCCCTTACTAAGCACCAAGTGTGCCTTTTTCGCACACTTGTGGAATAATGTCAAAAAAATTTTCATATAGTTTGTTTTTAATTCTTTTACACTTTTTTCTATTTCATCAACTTGAGCTGTAAATAAAAATACCAAATACTCAATAATTGTCACATTTTTTTAACCCTTTAAATGTTGTGTTTGTAATGTAAACAAACCTTTTTTTTTTGGGGATGCAAAAAAATAAATAAATAAAAAATTTTCAATATACTACATAAAAAGTGGATCACATATTATTTGATTTTTTCATCCTGGCATATGTCAGTGATTAACTCCAACATCAGTTAATTTGCATTATTATTTTTGGCGCTAGGTCAAATGTTCAAAAATACGAGCATCTGTCACCAAGTGTGTGTAAAATGCACACCTATAAATCAAACTATTAAATATTATGTATTGATTTATTTTTCTGCTCTAATTTGATTTTATTTTTGTAAATCAAGGTCAGCCCTAATCATACATGTCAAATGGAAAAAATAGTGCGTTTTAGGCACACTTGAGAGACAGATGCTAGTCTTGTAATTTTCTTTTGTTTACAATGTGCACATTTTAGCTGGTGGCCAGAATTTTAAAGATCATGCAAAAATGAACAATTTTTGAATTCTAACCTTATTTAAATTGTGAAAAATAATATGAAGTTTTTTAAAATGAAGTGCGAAGTGTGCCTAAAAGGCGCACCCGGATACCGGAGGGTTAACTGTAACTGATGCAGTGAGTCACTTCTTGTCTCTTCAACATCCATCAGTTTGTTGTAGAGCAGGGGGATCTAACTAATTTTAGTTCAGGTTCAGGCTGATTTGGTGCTATATAAATAAAATTTGATTGATTGATTGATTCATTCATTCATTCCACATACAGACCAATACGATCTCAAGTGGGCCAGACCAAAAAAATAATAACATATTGACCGAAATATAATGACAAGTCCAAAATTTTCTCTATATTTTAGGGTGAGAAAGTGAAATTTCATTATAAATTATATTTGATGTAATTGGTATCATCTTCTTCATGTCAGACAGATGGGGTCTACCAGATGTAGACTAATGTTATGAAGCAAGTTTGGAAGCACTTTGGGTCTATTTTAAAAATAAATATTTACTGAGATAAAAAAGAAACAATTTTACAGATGAAACACATTTTTATATTTTTTTAATATTATTTTTTACACAAAAATCTGCCTGTGACTCAGTAAAAAGGACCCAAAAATTATGCGCTACTATTTTTTTGAATATCTTTTTATTCTCTCAGAGGTACATTTTGGGAATCAAAGGCAGAGTGTTTCACGAAAATGACCGCTGTTGCAAAAGCACTTAGGATTTATTTGTGTTTAAATGGGCAGGTTCCGCATGTAACAGTGGACACAATGAGTTACACGAAAAACCTGGAATGAAACTGCCAATTCATGAAAAACCTACATGTCTGGATTAGAAAAACCACAAGGATCATCAAATTTAAGTGTCTTTATTTATAGTCTATATTATTTTATATTATATTTAATACAAAAATCTGTATGTAACATGGTCAAAAGGACACGAAAATTACATACTACTATTTTTTAAAATATCTTTTTTTCTCTCACAGGTACATTTTGGGAATTGAAATAATTATGCAAGGCAGAGTGTTTCACAAAAATGACCGCTGTTGCAAAATCCTTTGTGATTTATATGCGTTTAATGGGCAGGTTCTGCATGTAACACAAGTGGACACGATGGGTTACATAGAAAACCTGGAATGAGACTGAGATTCATGAAAAACTTGCATGTCTGGATTAGAAAAAACACTAGGATCATCAAATTTAACAAAGCGTCTTTATTTATAGTGGTATACAAGAGCATTTCAAGCCATGTTTTCCAAATAAAATGCACTGACACCTACGTAGTTTCTCCTGTCCCAATTTTGGTCCTATTTTTGGCCCTAATATTTTACTAAAAATTAACTAATTTTGGGATGGCTCAGAGCAAGAGTATCTTTTTTTTTTTTTTTTTTTTTGCATTTATCTGAGGTAATCATTAGGTACATCGTGGAGGGAAATATGTGTAAATTTCTCTTTTATGATTGGGTCTAAAAAAACTGGCAAAATGCCAGATACCAAAATGTACTCAGTTTCATAGAAGCACCCACATATTGTAGGTCATGGCCTAGATTAGAAGTGGAAACCCTTTAAAGTGTGTTTGTAGCTCAGCTCACTGAAGAAACCAACCTTAACATATGTTCTCTACACTGTAAAAAAAAAAAAAAAAAAAAAATCCCGTTGGCAGCTGTGGTTACCAGAACAATACTGTAAAAAACACATCCAACTGTAAAGATATTTATGGAGTAACATGTAGGTTTAACATTCTAAACATGCAGATTTAACATTTTGAACATGCACATTTAACATTTTAAACATGTAGATTTAATATTTTAAACATGCAGATTTAACATTTTGAACATGTAGATTTAACATTTTAAACATGCAGATTTAACATTTTAAACATGTAGATTTAACATTTTGAACATGTAGATTTAACATTTTAAACATGTAGATTTAGGATTTTGAACATGTAGATTAAACATTTTAAACATGTAGATCTAACATTTTAAACATGTAGATTAAACATTTTGAACATGTAGATTTAACATTTTAAACATGTAGATTTAGGATTTTGAACATGTAGATTAAACATTTTAAACATGTAGATCTAACATTTTAAACATGTAGATTAAACATTTTAAACATGTAGATCTAACATTTTAAACATGTAGATTAAACATTCTAAACATGTAGATTTAACTAGTAAATGGACTGCACTTATTTAGCATATTTTATACACCTTTGTGGACATACGAACAGTCAGAGCCAGGATTCGAACCACCAACCCTTTGGTTATTGGAAGAGCCGCTCTACCAACTCTGCTGACCCATTAATTTACAAGTTTAAAATGTTAAATTGTTAAATGTTTACTTTTTTCTAACTTTTTTTATTTAAAAAAAAAAAAGAAGCAAATATGCCATTATTTCAGCATGATGGATTTGCAATTTAAACAGCACCACATTGTTTTTCAGTTTACAGTTTTATTTTCTAAAAACAACAGAAATACATCATTTCTCCATACAAATCCGGTTTTGTTCACATACTCTTCCTGTAAAAACTACAGCTATATTTGATTTAATCCTTAACACATACATTTTTTCAAATAAACAACTTTGCATTGTATTGTCACTTACAGTTGCAATTTTACAACTTTTTGGTGTTAATTCTACTGTCATTTTTTACAGTGTACCAGTTTGAGTCAAAGCAGATTCTTTACCCGTCAACAATACTGCAGCGTAGATAGTGGAGACAGTGTAAGACAGACAGATCCACCTCCAACTGTTTTCACAGACCAGAAACAAAGGCTGCCGTACTGTAATCGCCGCCATTCAAATGTTAACCAGTCTTTTTTTTTTTTTTTTTTTTTTTTCCCTCCTTATCTTGTTTGACTTGATTAGCGACCTATAGGGTTTTAAGCATTGAGATTTCATCAGTGAACATAAGGGAAATCAAGCTCCCTGTCTTCCCCTGGGAGACTAGTCAAACAGAAGAGCCGAGCCGAGCTGAACGCCGCCTCGTGACTGACTCTGCCTTCCCGACCGCCTTTCTGTCATGTCGCAGCCGTCAGTGGCAGCTGGCTTTAAACGCATTCTGGATTTGGTTTATGAATTCCCAGCCTGCCGAGCAGATGCCAGACTTTTGTGCATCCCCTGGGCTCCTTTCTGTTAGTACCACATCTCTGCTGTGTATTTTCCAAGCTCTGGCACAAAGTCAATCACAGACTGGATTCTGGATCAACAGGATGCCTGATGCAACGCAAACACTTGTGTGAGGAAGGCATTTTCTTCAACTGAGACCAAGACAGAGTTATGATTGGCAGTTTTCAGATATTTTCTGTGATATAGCACAGTGCTGCTGTCAGGAAAAAACATTGCCTCTGTTAAAAAAAAATCATTCATTCCGGGTTCTTTTATTCACAATGATGCACTTTTTATAATTAGACTGCCTTCTCGTATCATGTTTAAAGTAGCCTCAGTCGTTTCTCATTGAGCTCTAGTAAATCTTATTCTCCATCTTATCTTTAAATCTCACAATCCTACCAAATAACAGTGAATTTCTATGTGACGGCAATGCTGAGAGGCTTGTTACTTAGGATTGGATAGAACTAATGCCTCTCACAAGCCATTCCATTTCCAAGGTCAGTGAATTCTGTTGTCTCAGTGGATACAAGCCCCTTACCTGAAAATACCACCCGTATTAGTATTCCGACGGCGCGCTTCATCCTTCACTGTAAATACTACCAGAAACTACCATTCACCTTGACCTTTAGCCTTTAGCTTTGGAAAAGGATGTTTTCTGCAATCTGGAGTTTTGTCGTCAAAATTCAACTTGGCGGATCTGTCATTTTCGGGCCGGCTCTGTTACTTTTTTTTTTTTTTTTTTTTTTAGCTCTAAATCTCATGTGTGAAGTATCAAAGAGCGGTTCAAGTGTCATGATCTACTGAAAACTTCAATCATCTTTACAGCTTTGGATGAACAAACACTAGCACATTTCAGAGGCAGCTTTACTCCCCATAACTCCTTACGAGAGGCTTTTGCAAGGAGTGTGTGCAAGAGGTTTATTTATGGACAGAAACTTTGTACATAGATAGACTGAGAACAGAAACCTTTTGCAAGTATCGTAGCGTTTGTAGCGAAGGATAATTTGCAACACTGGTACAACTTTTACTAAAGACTAAAAATAACAAAATCTCATAAAGCAGAGTGTCGCAGGATACAAAAGAAGTGCACATTCAGCACATATAGTATAGATATAGTGCTGAATTAACTGTGATTTATTAGTTTTGTTGTAAAAAGGGATGTTCGGGGCAGATTTTTATCATCTAGACCAGTGTTTTTCTACGCTGGAGTCGGGACCCCACATTGGGTCACCTGGAATTCAAATGGGGTCGCCTGAAATTTTTAGTAATTGTGAAAGATAAAAACTTACAAACTTCACTCTTCTAGCTCGTAGACTAATACTAATAAAATGGAAAGATAAACAGCCTCCAACATTTAAATCTTGGTTTCTGGATCTTTTACATCATTTAACATTGGAAAAAATCAAATATTCTGCAAGAAGTTTTTCAGTTCCTGGTAACCTGTTCTGAATCACATAAAAGAGGTAGATCCCTCACTTATTCCACAGTAGTCTTATTAATACGAGTCTGTGACTAATATCTGTGCTCTTTATTTATTTATTTTATTTTTTTTTTGTGGGTGCAACAGGGTGGGAATGTTCATGGGTTGGGGTTAAAAAACAACAACAACAAAAAATGACTGTATTATGTTTTTTTGTGACTCGATATGTAATAAAACTCACTTTGAACAAAAAACAAAAAAAACTTACTAACTTACACTTAACAAAAAATATATGGTGATTTGACAGAGACAATCCCAATCCATAAAAGACACGACAAACTGTGAAGCTGAAACTGAAGCACTGTGGTTCTGTTTATCTGTCAAATGTTCATTGTGGTCAGTTTCAGATGCTGCAGCTCTTTCATAATTCATAGTTTGAGTTCATGTTTGTTCAGTATTAATTGTCAGCCTTGTAAATCCAAGCTGGACTGACTGTACATATCCTGAGCAAGGAAAATAAAATTCTCACTTTGTGCAGTAATCTACACCTGGTTTTTCTGCCTCCGTCCATGATAATATGCATTATATAGACTAAATGTGGTCTAAAATTAACTTTAGCCCGATCAGCCCGCCTGCGGGCCGAAAAAATTATATTAATATTAATTTACCATGAAAATATAATAAATCAGGACAATGGATGTTTTTTTCAACTCTTGCTCAAAGTTTAGACCCTAATGTTAATAAAAGTACATCAAAAGTGTATTTTAGTGCAAACTTTAATGTTCAAACATGATTTTTAATCTTTGTGGGGAGAAATATACGCTATTAAAAATCTCCAACACGAACAACTAATTTATGCATATCATCGTCAATCCAGCCGGAAAAAAACAGGCGAGGATAAAAAAAATTCTAATTTCTCTTTTAGTTTGTTTCAGTTTACTCAGGCATAGTAATAGATACAATATTTTAGACAATGGGAATAGATTCTGTGAGGTCTCTAAATGTCCACAGACACCAAGAACATCCATATGAACCTTATTATTGTGAAGTAATTCTTCATTTACTTTGGGTATGTCTTTTTTGGCATTTTTCCCCTGAAAATATGGTCAGGGTTACACAGGTTAATGTTTATTTGCAACATAGTATAGCAAACTATTACACGATCAAAAACACATGAATTTTAGCCAAAAAAAAAAAAAAAAAAAAAAAGAAGTCTGTTTTGAATGTCTGGGGTCGCCAGAAATTTGAGATGTTAAAATGGTGTCACGAGTCAAAAAAGGTTGGGAACCACTGATCTAGACATTTAAAGTTTCACAAAATCAAACTCTGAGATCTGGTAAAAACATGCATTTGTATAAATTTCTGTCAAATATGTCTCAAACTTCTAAAAATATTAAGAAGATACATGCAGTTTTTAACAAATGACTAGGCATCTTCTAATTGTCAGTACTTATTAGCTTCATACTGATCAGCTGTTCTCTCAGAAACACTATAAAAGCCCTAGATGTGACAAAAAAAAAAAAAAAAAAGACAGAATCTGCAAGTCTCGGCTCCATGTCAGTTTCACTATAATTCACCACAGCCAATACTGAGCTGAAATGTCAGCTTTGCCTGCGCTGCCGCCGCTGCCGCTGCTGCTGGCAGTCATTCACATGGCTTTAACTTAATGCGAGTTTCCTGTCTGAAATTACACTTTTACTACTGGAAGTGTTTCACACCCCACTTGCTACTTTCACAATCATACTGTGCAGATCAGACAAAAGCTGTGGGGTTATTTCCACCCAGTTCCACTACATGTTCTTGCCTTAACGTGGGCTCCTTTGTTTGTGATCTCTCTGCTTTTGCCTTAGTTGACTTAAATGAAATGACAGTAATGGCATAAATCAGAGGTGGTTTGATCTAATTACGTCTGACAAAGTCGAATCCGTAGCTACCAGCTCTTGCGATATAACTTTAAGTGTGCAGAATTAATGGGGGCGTTGCCAACTACTCGGTTTTTATCCATAAGTTTTCAGGAGCTATAGGAATTTAAAATTAATACTCCTACTTCAACTTCCAGCTCTCAGCTCTAACTTTATAATCCCTGAGGGGAAATTTGTTTTGCAGCCAACTTTGCAACTTTATTTTGTTTGCTCAGTGTCTCAATCTCAGTCGACATTGCAGCCGTCCTTCAGAAAACTTTAATCACAGCATCTTGACAGCTTCGAATAATTTCAGACGGTGGAAGATTAGCTCGGATCTAAGCAAAGAAACACAGGATTGTCCGGTGGGTCGGTACTTCACAGCAGAGAGACGGAGGCAGATCACAGCCAGGGTCACATTTGTTTTTCTTACAAGATCCTTTCATCTGTATCTTATCCGCAGTCGATTGTTTTCACCTACAGTAATGACAATACGTAACCGTCCCCAGGCGGGTGTAAGTGTTGGCATATGCTCGTCCGTCCACACGTCCGCATCACCGAGCATCCCCCCACCCAGCAGACGCTTCGTCAGAATCAATCAGCCTGTCCTCACATTAGTCATAGCTCTGTTCTCTCCCCTGTCTTTTTTCCCTTTGTGATTGAGATGGTTAAGGATAGACAGGCCAGACACTGAATCATCCCACCAGGACACTGAACAATGATGACAGATGAATACCTGCAAGCCACAATCAAAGCGCTCTTTCATCATCACAAATCCAATTTGGGAGATGGACATTTGCCCTCGACACATGCGTTTCCACGGCATTAAATTCAAGCTTCAATCTGTCATGTCGAGGCTGTAAATGTGACGCTAATGGATAGCTCCAGTCCTGCGATTTGTACATCGGGGACCTGACGTCACTTGCCGGCGACTCGTTTCTGTGTTAATATTTGTGACGAGTCAATCGCCGGACAGGTTTAGCAACAAGTCTCACTGCTGATTGCAACGGTAACACGAGTTCTAGTAGAGAACGCTGTTTTTCCCTTTTTCTTTTCTCTCTTCATGTGCGGTCCTCATGAGACGTGTCTGTGAAGCTGGACAGTCAGTGAACAAAAATAGAGTCCAAACAAGGCTTTCTTTCTTCATTTGGAGGTTCTCCTTTTTGTAGAAATTGTTTCTTTTTTTTTTTTTTTTTTTGTAACTGAAACATATCAGAATACATACAACTACAATTATGAACATACAGTCATTAATTACTAGTGGTGTGCGATACTGCGTATTTTGGTATCGATCCAATACCGAGTAAATACAGGGCCAGTATCACCACTACCGATATGTTTCAATAATTGAGGTGGATGCATCATCGAATTGCTAAATCTCGATTCATTTTCATGACCCTTAAATGTTTTGTGACATTTCCTTTTTTATTATTAAATAATTAAAACCCAGGACAGAATTAGGGCAAAGTTTAAAAGTAAATAGAAAATACTTTATTATCAAAATGAGTTTTTTTCACCTGATCCTTTTCAAATTTGACACACATTTTCTTTATCACCAGAAGACATGGTTGAATTTAAATGTATTTATTTTCTTTCCTTTTTTTTTTTTTTTTTTTACAAATCTTTTAAAATTTCAACTTAGAAAATTCGTCCAACTGATTTCTTGAACATTTTTCACCTGATTCTTTTCAAATTTGACACACGTGTTCTTTACATGTGCCTTTCTCTCAATTTTTACACTTCTTTAAAAATTTTTTGAAAAGTTTTAGAAAAAATTTAAAGTCAAGACTCAAAATGAATCCATGGGCAAGGTGTCAGTGAACAGGAAGGGCTAAAGCAGTGGTTCCCAACCTTTTTTGTCTCGTGACCCCATTTTAACATCACAAATTTCTGGCAACCCCAGACATTCAAAACGGAAACATTTTTTTGCTAAAATTAATTTATTTTTGATCATGTAAGAGTTTTCTATACTATGTTGCAAATAAATGTTAATTTTAGACAACATTTAGGCTATATAATGTATATAATGCACCTTTTTAGTGTCTGCTTCTCAGTTTCTCTTGGACATGTCTTAGCGGGGCCAGGTAGGCGAAGAAATCTTTCCATTCTCTGTTCGGTCCAGTTTTCTGACTGTGACTGTGTTGAACCGTAATAATGCACGTGGTCACATAATCGAATCAATCAAGATATGCCCTCTCAGATATGATATCCTGCATTTTATTCGAACTTGATTTTTATTAGGAAAAGTTTGTGGTGTTAATATATATTGAAAAAAAAGTCTAGTGGTGTGAGGTCTGGTGAACACGGTGGGTATTCAGCGAAACCCCTCCATCCAATCCACCTGTTTGGCAAGTTCACCAGACCTCACACCACTAGAGTCTTTTTTATGTGGATACCTAAAAGACAAAGTCTACGCTATGAGACCTGCAACAGTCGCTGAATTGAGAGCAGCCATTGAACATGAATGCACGTAAATACCAAGGGAATTGTTTGGTGATGTGTGCGATTCCATTGCTTGGTGTTGTCAGCAGCATCCGGACCAGAACGGACGTCAGTTTGAGAACAGGCAGTGACAAAACAATAAAATGATGTTTGTAAATTCTATTACATGTTGAAAATTAAATGAAGTTTAATAAACACCTACTTTACAATTATTTTAAAGGTGCTGGAGACTTTCGTGACCAATTTTTCATCAAATCTGTCAAACCTCAGTCACATCCTCAGTATCATGAATCTGTAAGTCTGTCTGGGATTAATCACCTGAATCTCTTGCATTACGGTGAACAATTTCGAAGTGTCATCCACCATAAACAAATCATGTGTTTATAAACAAGCCAGGAGGTTACTCGGGCATCTTCGGAATTTTGTCGTGACGTGCATTGTGGGAAACGGAGGCTCGCGCAGCTGCCTTACAGCAGCAGCTTGAACAGACACGATCGGAAACGGCAGGAACTCCCTTCCTTTTATGCATATTCCTCCAGCTGTTTTCACGTTTCCGCACGTTTGTTTCATCCATATAATACCATATGGTCGCACTGCTGCTGCCACTGTCAGGCAGCTGCATGAATAGGGATGGGAATCGTTAAGAATTTAGCGATTCCGATTCCATTATCGATATTACTTATCAATCCGATTCCTTATCGATTCTCTTATCGATTCTCATTGGGTGAGGTAATAAAAGAGTACAAACGGGTGTGTTTGCATTAAAGCTATACCTACCGATGTGGCATTTCTCACAGCACTTAGTAAAAGTTTGAACATGAACAACCCGCCTCTCTCCAAAGCCCTGCCCCCTTCCCTCTGCCTGAGCTCTGAGGCTCCTCCTCGTCTCTCCTCCTCTCATCTGATGCGCGATGGAAACAGAGGTGGA
Organism: Sphaeramia orbicularis; assembly: GCF_902148855.1. Lineage (NCBI taxonomy): Eukaryota > Metazoa > Chordata > Actinopteri > Kurtiformes > Apogonidae > Sphaeramia > Sphaeramia orbicularis. Next base: position 42,119,315 of record NC_043965.1, on the reverse strand, counting down.
AGCAGAGGTGGAGGTCCGGTCCGTTTTGGCGTGTCCGCGGACCCCTCCCTCAGTAATCAGATGCATCATCCACCTGCCGCGGGCCCGCGGCTCCTGTTCCATCAGTAGACCTGGTCTGTGCAGTACTGGGTCAGGGTCTTCACTGCAGTGCCCAGGGGATGGGGGCGCGCACTGTGAACACGCGGCCTCCGCGAATTTTCCGTGGACATTTGAGGTTTCATAGTCCATACAATTATCATCCTACATCATCTTACATGTGTGACACCATGTACATGTACCTGTATGAGTCCCACCGTCATAAAAGCTGAGCTTTATGCAGACCTGTTCAGTCCAGTACAGCTGACTTCCGGACTTTTATCTCCATCCTTCATTCATCAGACTCCCGTTTGTGCCCCTCAGTTGTCGTTTCTGTTCATAAATCCGTTTAATCCCTTCCACATGTGCATGTCAGTTCTATCCAAACACATCCTAGACAGTAGACTGTGGTCAGTGACAGGAGAAGCAGCGCCAGTGAAGCGTCAGATTCAGACGGACACATATCGGATGTGAGACGGCGATAATGGATCGGATGCTGGACGGCAGTAATGGATGATTGACAGGAGGCTCAGTCAGGTTCGGCCAATTATTTTATTCGGACCGACTAAAATGATTGGTCAGACTTTTATCAGAAATATATGAGAATTAAACATTTTTGAGTTTCAATACCTGGTGGATTTCTTTTACATTTTAGTTTGACACACACTTATCAGGAGCATTTTAAGATGACAAAAGAAAAGTGTAAAAAGGCCACATCATACGGTATAGCTTTAACTGTCTTTTATAAAATACAACATATACAGTATGTACAAATAATAATAACAGATGACGCCGGGCTGGTTCGGTGGGGGGGGCGTACAGTGAAAGTGAAACTAAAGACGCTTTACTAATTCCTCTACTGCCGCATTTCTACTACGTGGAACTGGTTCAACTTGGCTCGTCTTTTCTCCCGTTGTTGTGCACCTCATTTCCTTTCCCTTCTTACCTTCGGAAACTTGTATTTGAGGAGTTACAATGTTTGTTGCCCACATCGGAACCAGAACGGCGTTCACTCTGCCGCTACATTCACAAGCGCCGCTAAATAGCGTATCAATTACGTGACATTCCTGTAAATGAATCACATGCTGTGGTCAAATGTTTGAGGATATTGGAGGGATTCCACCCTTTTGAAGACATGGAAGCTTTGCAAGTGTTCCAAGTATGTGGACCTGGGGTCGTCTGTTTAGACCATTTCTGCCTCAACGCCATGTTGGCTACGTTCTGACCAAAACAATGCAGCGCACGTGTGACATCATCGCGCATGCACAACGAAGGTGGAATCGATAAGCAGAATCGTTAAGCAGGCAGGCAAACGATTCCAAGGAATCGAGCTACTGGGAACCGATTCTCAAAAAGAACCGGTTCTCGATCCCCATCCCTATGCGTGAACCTCCATTTCCCACAATGCACATCGTGACAAAATTCCAAAGATGCCCGAGTGACATCCCAGGTCGGTTTGTAAACACATGGTTTTGTTTATGGTGGATGGCACTTCGAAATTGTTCACTGTAATGCAAGAGATTCAGGTGAGTAATCACAGACAGACTTACAGATTCATGATGCTTAGGCTATGACTGAGGTCTTACAGATTTGATGAAAAATTGGTCACGAAAGTCTCCAGCACCTTTAAGTGTGTATACATTTTTTTGGGACACCCTGTTTATATATTTTTGTATCAATTACTAGAAATTTCAGGTGTCCCCATTTGAATTCCAGGTGACCCCATGTGCGGGCGCGACCCCAAGGTTGAAAACCACTGGGCTAAGTGTTGTTCAACCAGGGGTGGGGGTATTAGTAAGTAGTAGTTTTCACTTGTCTGTGTCTCTTTTCCTCCATTCTGTCCCTCCTCATATGTTCCTTTCTTGTCTTCTTCAGGGAGTGGTGGCTGCAGAGAAGACCAGAGGAGGTCAGCTCCTCGAGGAGCCAAAGATGTTGCCTTTCCGAGCAAACACCTTCAGCCTCCAGGTATCCATCCAGGATGTTCCCCAGTTCCTGTGGAGCATCAAACCCTTTACCACATGTCAGGTAATAATGGCACCGTCTGAGGCATATTACAGCCATATTATTTCATAACACAAATGAGTTATTAAAATGCAAATTTGCAAGATCCTGTTTTTGCTGCTCTGGATAATTACTGTGGTGTTTCTTCACTGCTCCTCTCAGGGCTCAATTATCAATCAAGAAATGCAAGGAGCGCTCTGTGTTTTTCATGTTTTTCTGTTGATGAGGACTGAGATTCTCATGGTATTATCTGATTAGCTATAATGTGTGATGCATTTGATGTTAATGTGACACCACTTATTAATGAATAATCCATGTATTCGTCAAGTAAAAAAAAGTTCCATCCATTTATTAGCTGATATGCAGGTTTGGATCGTTGTTGCTTCACTGTCAATGTGGAAACTTAAATTTTTAGTTTATATTCACCATATTTTGCTGAGAATTTGTCTCCCTCTTGGCTTCACAAATGATTTTCTAATTACAGATTATGATAATTAATTCATTCTTATTGGATCCCATTCACTTTACCTGGGTCTTATCCACCTCTAAGATTTATTTATTTATTTATTTATTTTTTAGATAATCACAAAGGTAATTTATTTTTATTCCGTCTTTACTGATGATTTATAATTTATTGAACAGACAAGCATAATTTTTGGAAAGTAAGAAAACACAGCAATATCTTTAATACCTTATTCATTGTATTTACAAGTTTGTTAAATTCCAGTGAGACCAAACACATTTTTGGCAAAACTGGCACAACCTGGTAAACCAGAATCTGCTCTAATAGACTACTGCTGACACTGGTCAATGATGTCTTTCTATAAAAACACACAGTCTGGTACATTAATTCTTAGTCTAGAATCAGAATTTCTCCACTTCATTGGGATTTTCAGTAAGGCACAGGTCAATATATAGCCCTAAGCATTATATCACAGCCAGTGTTTAGTTTTATAAGTTCTAAGTCAGAGAAACATGATGCAGTCCAAAGTGATGCAAAGCTGAACTCTGGAGCCCAGTTTGGAGAACTCATCGGCGATCACATTATCCCCTCAAAGCTCGGCTCTGAATGACTTTTTTTCCACCCAGTTTGGGTGAAATAAGTCATGAACATGGTGAATAATTTCATCCAGATGTTTCTGAAATGAAAACCAGACACCAAAACACTTCATCCCAGACATGATGGTGTTTACTGTTGGTTCTACAGCGGGTAACTGAGAAAACCACAAGAACTAGAGAACAATTCTGATCTAAGATGAAGGACTCTGCAATTTAGGTTTATTTTTCTTTGGGCTTCTTGTTTGTAAGTAAATTTGACCACTTTGGCACAGATTATCTTCAGATTGTGTATACACAATTAAAGGTCTTAGTGCAATATTTATTGAAAAATCTTAGATTAGATTAGATTAGATTAGATTAGATCATTTTAAATTAGGTTAGATTAGATTAGATTAGATCATTTTAAATTAGATTAGATTAGATTAGATTAGATTAGATTAGATTAGATTAGATTAGATTAGATTAGATTGGATTGGATCGGATTGGATCATTTTAGATTAGATTAGATCAGATTGGATTGGATCATTTTAGATTATATTAGATTAGATTAGTATATTGGATTGGATTGGATCATTTTAGATTAGATTGGATCATATTAGATTCGATTCGATTCGATTGGATCGTTTTAGAATTAAAAATTAGATTGGATCATTTTAGATTAGATTAGATTGGATTGGATCATTTTAGATTAGATTAGATTAGATTACATTGGATCATATTAGATTAGATTAGATCGGATTGGATCATTTTAGATTAGATTACATTAGATTGGATTGGATCATTTTAGATTAGATTAGATCATTTTACAATTAAATTAGATTAGATTAGATCATTTTACAATTAGATTAGATTAGATCATTTTATATTAGATTGGATTACATTGGATCATTTTAGATTAGATTAGATTAGATTAGATAATTTTACAATTAGATTAGATTAGATTAGATAGAATGTTACTGATCCCTTGAGGTTCTAGTAGCAGCACAACACCAAATGTATACATATAAGAAATATTACAAGAAAAAAGTAATTAGAATAACCATTAAAACTGTACTGGAAAAAAAGGGGTAAATGCACATTGGAAAGTACTAGTAGAAGCAACAAATAGCAAAGCAGTAATAATAAAGTAGTAATAAATAATCATAAATAATTATGTTACAATATTATAATATGCACAATATGTACATATATATGTATATATATATATATATATATATATATATATATATATATATATATATATATATATGTATATATATATATATATATATATATATATATATATATATATATATATATATATATATAGTTTAATAATCAAAGTCATAATAAATTGATAATAGTAATAGGCATAACAACAATATATAAGTAATATATGTAAGTAAGTAATAATAATAATAACTGTGTCTCTCTGTATTGTTTTGTGTGTTTTTATAATATGACTTGGAATTCATTGTTGTTTCCTGAATTTCTAATAGTACCTTAGTGTCAGATTTATACGATAAGGACATAAGTATTGGGACACGTTGAATTCAGGTGTTTCTTTTCTAACAGGGGTCTGAGATACAAAACAATAATGACAAATGTCATATTATAGTTTTTTTTATATTGTGATCAATATCATTGCATCAGTTAGTTTTGTTTAAATTATTTTTGCTTCCAAAATGCCTCAGAGATGGTTTTACTTAATTTTTCTTAACATTGTTATTTTTTCCCCCCATGACTATGATTTTAAATGTTCTACCTCTGAATTTCTACCTATTTTTCATGCTCTGACTATAAATAATTTTCAACCACAACTAACCATCTACTTTCTTCACATCTCACTTGGGAAGAAAAATCTCCCATTAAACTTTAAGGAAATCCAATCCAACTTTATTTGTAAAGCACTTTAAAACAACCACAGTGGACCAAAGTGCTGTACAGTAAAAAACAAGAATAGATTAAAAGATATAGAACTGTAAAAATAAAAATAAAAATAAATAAATATACAGAAGAATAGACAAAACCTACATAAAAGAATAAAATACAAGAATAGATTAAACGCATAAAAAAGATGTACAATTAAAAACAACAAAAAATAAGAACAATATTGATGTTTATATCTCAAATCAGCATGAACAGGACATCTTACAGCTGGAGACATGATGTGTCCCAATATTTTTGTCCATATAGTGTATCTTTGACGATACATTTTCCATTTTGTATGTCAGTATTTGTACCTCCACCATATAGCCAAGAAGATGCTAACACTAAAAGTACCTGTAGCTATAAAAAACCTTTCCCGTTTAACCCTGGAAAGCATGAAAGAACACAGTACCGTACAGCTGCCCTCGCTCAGCTTCATCATTATCCCTTCATACTTCAGTTCATAGTGCCGTCCTAAGATTCCTGTACATCCCTATAGATAATGATTAGCACTTCAGAAATCTTCCCTTTGTACCGGGGCTGTTTTTGTTCCCATTGTTGTTTCATGTGCTCCTGCAAAGCGGATATGTCAAGTCAAATCCGCCTTAAGGAAGATAATTTCTCTGTGATGCGTTACATTCATGTGGATGTGACAAGCTTTCTGTTTGTGTTTGTGTTTGTGTGTGCACCATTTTTACTCCGTTTCAGTGAGAATCCCGCTGTCATCTCCATTTCTCTCCCTGACTTTACAGATTTACGTGGCTTTAGAGATTAGAGATTAACCCATAAAGACCCGACACTACTTTTATGGATGAATTTTTCTCAATGTTGATCCTTTCTTAAGTGATTTATCACCATTAATTACACTGTTATCCTCTGTCCTCTGTAGTTTGTGTTTGCCTCAATAGTCGCTTTTCCATTGGACATCTGCGCAAAACTTTACCGATATTTACTAAACATCGAAAAAACAGAAGTGCGCAATGTCGGTTTTTCAATTAAATCACAAATGCGATGATTTGTTTATTTATTATCGCGAGATGACACGAGAAGTCATTCCATAAACACGGCGACGAATGTAAATATGGTGTTGATTTACAGATATATTCATTACGCTGGGTTACAAAAAAATGTTTTTTGCAAGTTGTCTAGGTTTTTTCAACTGAATTAGGACCATTTTGCACCGCTAAATCCAAAAATGACATCTGTTTTTCTCAATCAGGTCAGGTTTTTTTTGCTAATTTGATTTTGAAAAATTTGATCTTCTCACAAAATATAATAATTAATACCAAAATAAGATTGGTAAACATACTTTATGAAACTTGTGACTTGATTCCTGTTAGGTACAATGGTGTATTCACCGCAGATGTAGCAGAATACATCAGGCTTATTTTTGCAGGATCTTCTAGTCCACAGGTGTCAAACATGTGGCCCGGGGGCCAAATTCAGCCCGCCAAAGGGTCCAGTCTGGCCCGTGGGATGAATTTGTGAAAAGGAAAAAATTACACTAAGATATAAACAATCCTTTTAGTTCAGGTTCCACATTTAGACCAATTCAATCTCCATTGGGCGGGACCAGTAAAATACGATCATAATAACATTTAAATAATGACAACTGCACATGTCTCTCTGTAAATGTAAATATTTTCATGTACATGTATTTACATTAAAACAAAGTATAATTTCGCAAAAAAAAAGTGAATAACCTGAACAAATATGAATAACCTGAAATTTCTTAAGAGTAATAAATGTCATTTTAACAATATTCTTCCTGTTATTAAATGTTTTGTGTTTTTGTAATTTATAATGTACATGTGTAAATGATAAACTGAGGCAGAATATTGTTAAAATTACACTTATTTTTTCAGCCTTTTCATGTTATTCACATCTTTTGAAAGGATAGTTTGTAGATGTAAACCTTTTCATAATGTAAATGTACTCTTTTCGCTCTAAAACATAGAGAAAAGTTTGGAGTTGACATTATTTATATATTATTATATTATTATTTTACTGGGTCAGCCCACTTCAGATCAAATTTAGGTGAATGTGGCCCCTGAATGTAAATGAGTTCGACACCCCTGTTCTAGTCAAAGCCATTTCATTCACCTGTAATATTAAAAAAAAAAACATTAATCATAAATTGGCAAAAGTAAAATCTTCAGAACTCATTTATTGCAAGAAATATGAAAGAATTTTGTATTATATGATGTGAAAATGCCCATAAATGAAAGCAAAAATGTTAAAAAGCCAATATGTAGCATAGTTCGGAAAGTCGACCTGATTGAGCAAAATTAATGTGATTTTTGGATTCAGCACACCAAAATTATCCTAAATCAGCTCAAAAAACTTAATTAATTTGTTGTTGACCAGTGTTATTATTATATATTACCCCTCTATCTCGTACTAAATTAAAAAAAGACTAGGTTTCCTGGTGTGTCCACACATACGAAATGACGATTAATAATGATTAATAACGACATGTTTCTTCTTTTTCTTCTTCGCTTGTTGTAACATCTGTCAACATCCGTTTTTTTTATTCACCTGACTCTAGTTGCGAATAAAGGTCTTTCCATTGCAGTTTTGCATGATATACCATTTGTGGCTTCGGGGGGATGTCTGAAGAAAGGGGTTTGGACTTTTGAATTGAGTATTTTCAAAATGTAGCTTGCTCGCACCATTTTTCTAAGATCCCATAACCCTCCTTTAAAGGGTTATTATGCTATTATTTTAGTTTCGATCATATTGGTCTGTAGGTGGAACCTGAACTAAAACAAGTTCAACATCCTTGATCGTTAATATCAGTGTAATTTTTGCACTTTGCAAATTCATGCTGGGGGCTGTATTGGAACCTTTGGGGGGGCCTGTGGGTTGCCTGTTTAACACCTGTGTTGTAGAAGATGACGGTGTTTTTATGTTCACTACGGACCAAGGTTATAATAGTATAGGATTTTTCATTATAGTTTAGTTTTATTTAGTTTTGACTTTTTTTTCTCTAGTTCAGTTAGTTTTAATTAGTTTTTAAAGCAGGTTTGTTAGTTTTTTGTTAGTTTTCGTTATTTTCTAAATGCTTGGTTTTAGTTTAGTTTTAGTTTCTTTATATCTTTTCTCTTCTTCTCTGTTGTCGTATTCAAATAAATCCCAGACAGGACTCTGCTGCTTTCTCCCAACTTTAGTCTCCATGTTTCCAGGTAGAGTGGGGACCAGAAGATGACTGGAAACCATCAAGTGAGAAGAATATCATATGGTGCCAGCAGCTAAAATTGCTTGAGGGAAATAAGTCGAGTTCATCTCAATCCGACATTGACAAAGACGAAAACGAAGGGAATTTTATCCATAATTTTTATACGTTTTAGTTAGTTTTGTAAGCACACAACACAGTTTCAGTTAGTTATCATTTTTTTCTTTTAGTTACAGAGTGGGGAAGCAAAATTTACAATATTTTGAGGCAGGGATTGAAAGACAGTGTATGACCAATTAGTTTATTGAAAGTCATGAGAATTTATTTGCCACAAGAAAATTAACATAATAGAAAATGTTTTTATTCTATGTGTCCTCCTTCTTTCTCAATAACTGCCTTCACACGCTTCCTGAAACTTGCGCAAGTGTTCCTCAAATATTGGGGTGACAACTTCTCCCATTCTTCTTTAATAGTATCTTCCAGACTTTCTCGTAATAGTTTTGCTCATAGTCATTCTCTTCTTTCCATTATAAACAGTCTTTATGGACACTCCAACTATTTTTGAAATCTCCTTTGGTGTGACGAGTGCATTCAGCGAATCACACACTCTTTGACGTTTGCTTTCCTGATTACTCATATGGGCAAAAGTTTCTGAAAAGGTATGGATAATAGTGTTAGGTATGATTATGACATCAATATATGTTTGGTTTCACAACAATTGACATAGTGCCTGCTGAGAAAAACAACTAAATGTTCTTTGTAAATTTTGCTTCCCCACCCTGTATAGTTTTTATTTATTTCAGTTAACGAAAATGTTTTTACGATTCTAGTTTTCGTCATTTCGTTAGTTTTCGTTAACGATAATAATCTTGCTACAAACCCTCTGAACATCTAAATGGGTCATATCTAATGACCGTAAAAAAATGACAAACTGTATTTTACACCAATTACTTCCATGTATTGATCGGATTAGTGGATCAACAGGTATTAAACAGGTTATATCAGTAGATGGTTTTGGTGGCCGGTGGATGTTTGGGTCTTTATGGGTGAATAGCTTTGTGTTTGCTTCCAGGCGATGTAAACAGCATTAGACAGAGTGCACTGCAGCAGCCAGTGAATTCAGTTTTTTTTTTTTTTGTTTGTTTTTTTGTGCGTGGTTTTTGCCGTTTGTGTAGCAGCTGAGTCGTGTCCCTGCTGTGTGCTGTTGTTGCTTAAAGATCTGAATGCAGGGTGAAAGCTCTGCCTCTCTGCAGCCTTATTTATGAGGGCCGGGGGAAGACAGGCAAGCCTCTACGCCGGAGCAGGTGTAGAATAATAGCAGACTCTCGTGCCATACATCAAGTCAGCTTTTAGTGCTAAAGAGCATCCCAGCTTTCCGTGTCCATCACCCCTCCTCCCCCACCACCACCACCACCACCACCACCTTTCCCCGACTCCATTATCTGCTGCTGTGTGCTGCGCCGGGCATCCAAGATCAAAGCCTCAAGGGGTTAAGTCTTCCGTAGGCGCGCTAGCTGCTTCTTTTAATGCCATGGACTTCACTAAGAATCGTTTACCGGTCACTTTTAATATGCAGATACGGCAGAGACGGTGTCTAGCAGAGGTCAAGGACATTTCCCCACAGATGTGCCCGTTCCCTGGAAATTAATTATACATCAAACGCAATCTTTTCCCCGTTCTCCATATTCCCAGATTTATTGCTTACTATACAGCCTGCAAGCTGCTTCTGCAATCACAATTACTGTAAAAGGGTTTCAGGCTGTATTTGTAAATGATATCTTCTCTCTGTCTTCAACAATAGTTATTTCCGCGCATAAATATATCCACGGGACGGGTGCGACTTCAAAGCCTGCTCTTAGCTTTTATCTTACCTCGTGGAAGTGGCTGTGGATGTGACGGCGCGCTCGCATACGGACGGAGGAGCTGAATCATCTCGTTCGGAGCAGACGTGAACATCGCTGTGTGCTACCTTGTGTTCCTTATGTCTAGGGGTGTTAGAAAATATCGGTTCTGCAGTATATCGCGATATTTCATTTCACAATACTGTATGGATATTTTTAGGTATTTATTTAAAAGCAGATATGGCGGAGGTTCATTTTTGTTTTTTGGTTTTCTTTATTGTTTTTTATCTTATTTATTATAATTTAACGCTGTTTTTATTAAATAATGGTTATTTGAAGCATCCTAAAAGCACTTTTTCCTGTCTGAGAAGCAGATGGTAGTTCCTTTTGTGGGATTGCACAAAAATAATGTTATGATGTTAGTTATGAACGAATAGAATATGAACATTTGAGCGGGATCTTAATCTGTAATGTCTATAAAACATAATTTAAGTTTTAACACAGGAAGATTTTATAATATAGCATTAGATCCTGTTTTGATCAAATAAAAATGTGTTTAGTATTTGTGAATATTAGTGGTGTAATTCAGTTCTTCCAGGAAAAATCTTACAAATATATAAAAATCTTACAGATATATATGAATAAATGAATGTAAAATGAATAAATGATAATAAAAATAATCTTAAAAATCTTTTTAACCCTTTCATGCATACTGGTCACTACAGTGGACAGTTGTTCTGCAGCTGTTCTCTTGCATTTTCATGGATTTTGTTGTTTTAGTTCCATATCAGCCAACACAGTGGATGCATATACACCATCCCATACACTGCAATACATACCATTACTGTAACTTTGCCGTTCACTCAAACACTAACATGTTTGAGTGTAACAGGTTTTGTTTTGTTTTGTTTTTTTAAAGTTTTTGGGGTTTTTTTTGCATATCATCTCCATGAAGTGAGTAATAACTCATGTTAGAGTATGTTAAAATGTGAGAAAATATCAGATTAGCAGCATTGAAAACGTTTTTATTTCATAGTTCTCACACAGTATATCGATAAATACATGTTTCTTTGCTTCTAAAATTAAATGCGTGATGTCCAGCTGAGTGGACATTTTTTTAACTCCATGAAAAATAAGTTAACCCTTTCATGCACAGGGGTCACTCCAGTGGACAGTTCTTCTCCAGCTGTTCTCTTGTATATTCATGGCTTTTGTTGTTTTAGTTCCATATCAGCCAACACAGTGGACACTTATGCACCATCCCATAATAATACACTGACATTCAAACCATTACTGTAACTTTGCTGTTCTTTTCCTAAACAAAAAGTTGTTTTTTTTTTATATATTTTCTTCATGAAATGAGTAATAACTAGTATTAGAGTAGGATAAAATGTGAGAAAACATCAGATTAGCAGTATCAAAAATGTTTTTATTTCATAGTTTTCACACAGTATATCACTTTCTGATATTGCGTTTTAAATACATATTCCTTTGCTTAAAAAATAAACACATGGCGTCCAGATGAGTGGAAATTTTTGTAACGCCATGAAAAATAGGTTCTTCTGTCTTTCGAAGGTCTTTTTATTGATAACAGAACATGAATCAGACATTCACTATAGAGGAAGGAGATCTTTGATTTTCTAAACAACATCCACCCATGAAACAACACATAACCCTACCCAGACATGAACAGACACAAACAACCACTGAAAAAAAATTACGAAAAGACAGAATGAGAATTTAAAAAAGCAATATTAACAACCATGTTTAAACAGCATTAATAAGTGCAGTATAAAAGAGCAATATAGAAAAAAAGACAATAGAAAAAAGAGCAGGCGAAAAGAAAATTATTAATAATAATAATAATAATAATAATAATAATAATAATAATAATAAATAAATAAATAAAATGTATTTATTACATGAAAAATAGGTTCATTAAAAAAAAATGAATTGCATTGTTTTTTCATGCCTAAAGAGGAAAAAAAAACACTCAGGACAAAAAAATCTTGATTATGGTTCTCATAATTCATGCATGAAAGGGTTAAGAACTCTTTAAAAAAAAAAAACAAATAGTAAAAAATTGTCTTTTTAACAGTGTCGTGATATATCGTGATGAATCGTATCGTGATTCTAGTATTATGATTTGTATTGTATCGCCACATTCTTGCCAATACACAGCCCTACTTATGTCCCTTCTTTTTGTGCTGTCTTCAGGAATTCTCCTTCCCCCAAGTGTGGTGCAGCAACCAGCAGCCCCTGCACTGTGCCTTCTCTCTGGAGAGATACAGCCCTGCCACCGCCCAGCTCTCCTGCAAAATCAGCGTACGCCAGGTCAAAGGTCACGAGCAGATTCTGCAGGTCTACACAGCTGTGGCCGAGGTGAGGCGCCAAGGAGGGTGGGGGTGGGGGTAGGGGCAGGGGGAGGAATCTTCACTTTCTCTCGCAACCTTTATGTAACCTTGCTGGAATGTGTCCACTGACAGCAGGGCCAGCTCTCCTGAGCTTGCATTGTGTATTAATAGAGCGAAGAGGACACTGGCACTTACTTTCTGCTAAATGTTTCGAACACGGAGCACAGATCCAGCACCAATATTTACTCAGTAGAACAGTTTACTTGGATACTCCGTGCACATCAAGTATTTGTAGTATTTCAACAGCTTATTGTCAGTATTTAACCCTTTCATGCATAGTGGTCACTACAGTGGACAGTTTTTCTACAGCTGTTCTCTTGTATATTCATGGATTTTGTTATTTTAGTTCCATATCAGTTTATGCATCACCTCATATACTGCAACTGATACCATTACTGTAACTTTACTGTTCTTGATAAACCTGATCTGCAGTAAGTTGTTTGACTGTAAGTCAATTGCTAATTGCTATTAGGCTGTTTTTTGGGGGGGTTTTTACTTTTTTTTTTTGCATATTTTCCCCATGAAGTAAGTAGTGACTAGTATTAGAGTATGTTAAAATTTGAGAAAACATCAGATTAGCAGCATTAAACATGGTTTTATTTCAGAGTTTTCACACAGTATATCAGTAAATACATGTTTCTTTGCTTCAAAAGTTAATGATGTCCAGCTAAGTGGACATTTTTGCAAGTCTGTGAAAAATAGGTTAAAAAAAATGTTTTCAATCACATTGCTTTCATTTTAATACCTAAAGGGGAATAAAAACCCTCTGGAGAAAAATCTTGATTGAGGTTCTCATAATTCATGCATGAAAGGGTTAATATGTAGACTAGAATAGAAAAGAATAGAATAGACTTTATTTGCCATTTGCACAGATGCATCGCAGTATAGGTACAGTGGAATTCTTGTGCGTTTCCCTGAGTCACAGAGTTGGAAAAAGACATGGATAAAAACAGAAACAAAACATAAACACAGCTAAATATAATTATATATATATATATATATATATATATAAAAAATACACATATAATATACATATAAAAACAGTTATTGCACAGATAAACACAAATACACATTTGTAAAATCCAGTACTGATCAGAAAAAAAGTAATAATAATAATCATGACAAGAAAAGCAGTCAGAGAGCGCAGACCTCCGCCAAGACCGATCTGTGCCCCGCCCCCCCCCCCCCCCCCCCCCCCAATCACCACCAAAATTTAATCATTTCTTCCTTGTGCCAGTATCAACATTTTCTGAAAATTTCATGAAAATCCGTCCATAACTTTTTGAGTTATCTTGCTAACAAAAAACAAACACACAAAGCAAAGCGATCACAATACCTCCTGGCAGCGGTAACAATAATAATAATAATAATAATAATAATAATAATAATAATAATAATAATAACAATAACAATAATAATAATAATAATAATAATAAGAGTACTGAAAGGTAAAAACAAGTTATTGCACATTTGAATTAAAAGTACTGGGAGGTAGGGCAGGTTATTGCACATTCAGTTAAGAAGTGAATTACAACGTTTTGTACAAAATTTCACATATACAATACTGTGCAAATTTGTAGGTCAGCATTAGGTTTGTTGGTTTAGTAACATTCTAGTGACTAGTGACCGCCCATGGGTATTTTTCAGTATCCGGGACTGGCCAAGGGAAGGTTAACAGCTAGATCAAAAGATACATTCAAACCTATAACACCAAATGTATCATTAAGTTATCAATAAGATTTAACTTAACTTATCATTAAGTTAAATTAAATCTGGCCTCAAAGAGATGATATATACAATCCATTTTGACCACATTTCCAGAAATTTATCCTGCTTTACTTTTAATGAAAAGGACAGTTTCTCCATTACATAGATTTCATAGATTTCTTTTAACCAGTCTACAAATTGTGGTTCATCTGGTTGTAGCTACTTCCTTGTCAGAGCTTTATTCCCTCCAATAAGTAGTACTCTCATTAAATATTTCTCTCCTTTGTCAAAGCATCAAATAGGATTGTGGTCTTAACCCCATAATGCCAAACGTATCATATTTGATACATGGGTTTTGAAACCCTCTACATGATCAGTGTGATATTTTTCTTTCTTGAAAACATGATGTTTACAATTAGATCCATGCAATACACAGATAATCCACCAGGGGGAGGGATTCATTCACCAGAGGCCTTTCCAGTGACACTACAAAACTGTCATTAATGAGGAAGGAGGCAGAACTTTGACAATTTTCCAAAAGAATTACCAATTTGTTAGACATGTTTGTGTTATATTATGTTTTTGTTTGTTCAAAAATAATAATATTTGAGCATTGAGACCTGATGTATCAAATATGATACAAAATTGAAACTCATACATGGAAATTAATATGTGAAAAAACATTTGGGGGTTGTTCAGAAGGACCAAGAAAAGCTCCAGTTTCAAAGAACTGGAATTTTATGTCAATGATTTAATGGTTTTAAAGACTTTACAGGGTTAAAATCACCTTTTGAAGACTTATATATTTTGGAAGTATATTACTTCTAGTGTCCAGCACAAGTTTTATTTTGTTTAAATGGCATTAAATTCAGCATAAATGTATGTTTGCATTCTTTGTCCATCAGTGTAATTCAAAGCATACTCTTCTATTGGACCTCTATTGTACTTATGAGAAGTTGTAAGGTCCATTTAAAAACCTTTTGCTACTCTTATTACAGTGGTAACAAATATCTAATAAACTGAGATAAATATATGTAAAAATGTATTAAATTAGTTTATTAAGGTATTTGACTTTGTAGATAATATAGATGCAATAAATTGGCTGAATAAACAATTGAAGCTTGTAATTATTCTCCCTTGTCCATCCGTTACTGAAACACTTAGCAAAACTCTTGCTATTTTATGCCCTTATACTGGGCTGCCATAAAGGGGGGGTAAACGTGACAAATTCATGGGGCCCAGCATTTTTGGGGGGCCCATAAAGCAGTGGAGGGGGTCCAGTGGATACAGGTTAGAAGTTGTGAAAATTTTGTGTAAAATCTGTTGCATGGAAGCTGGGAGTTGGAAGTTGTAAGCATGTTAACTTGCACTTTCGCTTCACGCCAGCGTTAGTTAAATTAGTTATGGACCACACCCCCATGTATATAACCGCAGCCCCTACCCCAAGTACACCCCGCCCCTGTTCCGACAAATCGACAAGATACAAAATTTTATAAAGGCCCCACAACATTTACCTTTCATGGGGCACACAATTGCTAGCAGCACCCCAGCCCTTATATTTTGAAAAAAATACAAACTGTTTCCTGTTTTGCAAAATGGACACCCTACAGGACCAACAGTATGGATTTTTACAGTTTTAAGAAAATTGGAACTGCACTTTAAGGCAGGTTCTGTAACGTGGTCAAAAACAAATGTTTATTTTCTGTCCATCTGTTATCAAGGGGTTTTTACTACTTTTAAGCCAGAAGATTAGGTTAAAACATTTTTTTTTTCAATCACGCATCTAAAAGTGCTTATTATTCCCTGCAAAATGAGGTATCATTCATCTTTCTACCATAAATAGTTGTGAAAGGCCAAATAAATATGTAGTAAGGCTGTCCATCTGTTAGCGCTTGGCCAGCCCCATCTGTACTTACATTCAATCTGATATATGTGGAGTATGAACAGCAGGAAAAACTAAAGTTTCAGGGAAAAAAACAGCTTCTATAAATTAAAGTGGTCGTATTTAGTATTTGGCCTGTTGACAGACATCCTACCATTATAATGATCAAATTAATCTACTGCTGTTTTAAGCTCAATTCCTCATATTAATTTTAACAACATTAACTTCGACAGCACCTAATATGTTTACCAAGTACATTAATGTCTAAACAACTCAGATATGTGACAATACAAAAGCTAACAACAATGTAGTAGTGATTCAAATGGGATTTATTTTTCAATAGATGTATAAAATATAGTGGCGGAAAAGATTGTTAGACTACCCCTTGTTTTCTTCAATTTCTTGTTCATTTTAATGCCTGGTCCAACTAAAGCTACATTTGTTTGGATAAATACAATGATAACAACAAAAACAGCTCATAATAGTTTAATTTCAGAGCTGATATCTATCCATTTAAAATGTTTTCTTGATAATAACCAAAATCACTTCAGTTCCTACATCAATATCTATGGCATTGTACTAATAAAAACAGTGCTTTTAGACATTCTATGTTTTCTTTTCTGTCTGTTTTAGTCACATGATACACACAGGAGTTAGTACTTGATTGTATAACCATTGTTTTTGATTACTTTTGATGGTCTAATTATTTTTTCCGTGACTGTACGTGTAAATGATTATAATACCGGTACAATGTCAATGACCACACATATGCATTTCTCAGTCTCTGTATCAAGATCCAATCTCATCTGATATATGTGAAGAATGAACAGCAGTAAAAAAAAAAAATAAGATTTCAGGGAAAAAACAGCTTCTATAAACCAAAGTGGTCATATTTACTGTGACCTCCCTTTGCCTTTAGCATGTCTTTAACCCTTTAGTTCAGACAATATGAGATTTACTGCATTCATTTTGTAATGTTTTACACCAGGTTTCATTCAACACGTCAGATGGTTCTAATTATGACATTAAATAATATCTTTAACCTTTAGAGCCCATTTAGTTCAGTTTTTGTGTCTTTTAAGGTTGTGCACATACTTCCTGCATTTTTTTGTTGTATTTGAAGAAAAGAGAATGAGAGGTGAATATTAATGCTCATTTCAAATCAAACCAACAAGGCTAAAGGTGGCCTAAAATTTTTGCACAATACTGTATGTTATGCTTTAAAGGGTAAAGAAAATTGATGAAACTGAACAGGTTATATCAGTTTGTTTTTTTAAGGGGAGGCAAAGGGTATTGTTTTTGGTTCGGTTTGTTTGTTTGTTTCTTTATTTGTTAACACTCTAGCAGCAAAACTATCGGTTAAATTCATACCAAATTTGGTTTATAGATTGCCAGTGACTCAAAATAGATCTGATAATATTTTGGGAAAAGTAGGTCAAAGTTTAAATTTTTTATGAATTTTTACTTTTTTTTTTTTTTTTTTTTTTTACATTTACTTATAATTGGCAAAATTTGAAATGTCTGTAGCCGCAAAACTATTGGTTGAATTCATGGTAAATTTGGTTTAAAGATTGCCAGTGACCCAGAATAGACACCATGACATTTTGAGGAAAGTAGGCCAAACTTCAAATTTTTTATGGATTTTTAAATCTTTTTTTCTTCCCATTTACTTATAAAGGGCGAAATATCAAATGTATGTAGCAGCGAAACCATTGGTTGAATTCATACCAAACTGGGATTATAGATTGCCAGTGACCCAGAATAAATGTCATTACATTTTGGGAAAAGTAGGTCGAAGTTCAATTTTTTAATGAATTTTTAGAATCTTTTTTCTCCCCTTTACTTATAATGGGCGAAATTTCAAATATCTATAAAACCATCAATTTTCTTTCAATTTACTGATATATATCACATATATAGAGGCAATTGATATGCTGACATCAGCACATGCATAGACATGATGACATCAGCTGGATCGATGCTAAAATAAGCCACAATTCATGCGAGGGGCGGAGTCTGTTGTGCCTGGCACCAACTGTTGTTTTTTGTTTTGTTTCTTTTGAAGTAAGAAAAATGTTTCAAGAATAAAACTACTAAAACCAAATGTGGGTCTCTAATAAAGGATAACTAAGTCAAAGGTGCTGCAAAGAATTGGGTCAAATTTTGACATTCTATGATTTAATGAGAAAGAACTGGTTTTACTCCAGAGGAATCTTTGTCTCAGAGCCTCCAGTTCTACTTAAAACTGTCTGCACATTAGAATACATTCACTTTCAGATTCCTTCTAGTGTAAAATTCATAAATCTATTACATAAATGTACGTAAACATATATACATGTATGACTTCATCATATTTTTATATCCAACCAGCACTTTTGTCATTTGTTTTCCAAGTATCAAAATATGCAAGATTTATCACATATTATCTCTAAGGCAGTTCATTTCCATATTTTTTTTTGTTGTTGAATCTCATCTTATAAAGCTGTTAAAACACTGCAAAAAAAACAACAAGTAAAAAACACTTCTCTGTAGGTGGAGTATCCAAATAAAGTGTTGCTTCTGTTTCGAGCCACTCTTTATCGAGGGAGACATGTGATCCTGCTTCGCATTCACATTCACATGCATTAACACTTCGGAGGTGCCCGGTGTTACAACAGCCCTCTGTCAGCCGCCGAGCAGCTCCACTGGAGCAGCTAGGAGTTAGAAATCCTCACTCAAGAGCACCTTGACAGTAGTTGTTACCGCAGAAGAGAGTGGTACTCATTGATTTTACCCAACTGCTTTTTCACAACCGGCCACAAATGTGCTTGTCCTAGCTCAAGGCCACTACCGCTATTGAAACATACGACACTCAAGACAGATGGACGGACCGAGCTGAAAGATTATTCGCAATGACTTTTCTTTATGGTTTGATTTCATTCTGTTTTGATGGTTAGTCATAGTGTGACAGAAAGGAGTGTATAAAAGTGGTCTGAGTACAATTCACACCTTTCAAGTAGACACAAAAGCTGACCCAGGTTTGTGAAATTAAAATAAGATATTTACATTTGCAAATATGAGACCAGTACCTTTAAACACTCAGTAGTCGCTTTTCCATTGACCCTCAAACTGCGTAAATATAACTTGCGCAAAAAAATTTACCTAATGGAAAACCCACAATTTTGCAAAAGTCAAATTTTTCGATTAAAAGGTTTTGCGCTGGCAGGAGGTGGTTTTTCAGGCGTAGCGCAAATGGTACATCACGCAAAACTGCAATGGAAAGACCTTTTTTCGCAACTAGAGTCGTGCTAACATTTGTAGAACAGTGAATGACAGGCTGACTCTGGAGAGGTTAGCTAAGAAGCTATGCTCGGGGTTTTTCCGACGCGCAAATTATACATCACACTATACGCTGGAGTGCGTCACTGCCCCTTTGATTCCGGAAACGCAGGTCTGCTGTGTAAAAGTCCAGCCTGTCTCACCTCTGTTACTCCATTAGTTTTGTTTCAATTTACTTCAACCTTGGCACATATATAGAGGCAGGTGATATGCTGACATCAGCTGGATTGATGCCAAAATAAGCTACACTACATGTGAGGGGCGGGGTTTGTTGTGCCTGGAATCACATGTTTAGTTTTAGTTTTGATAGATAAGGACAGATTTGGCTACTCTGCTGCTTGGCTAAAAACCAAGGAAAACATACTGTATTTTACTTTCTATTAATGTTTAACGATTTATTTTAAGAAAAACATAAAGAAAACTTCCATGTAAATCTGTTCAAAGTTCAATTTTACTCAAAGTTACGCAATCCAATATGGCCGCCGCCACATGACATCACACTATGCAAATTAGATGAGCAAATTCACAAACTTAAACAGTATTTTTCTCATTTACAGTATGTCTTTGTCCCTAACTACTGCCAAGCTACAGCTTTTTGAAATCTTGATACCAAAATTCACAAACATCCTCCTCACCAAAGTTACTTCAGGTGCAGAGTCTGTTTGTAAAAACCGACACCGACACCCAGTTCTCTGAATGCTGTTGTTCACTTTATTAAAAGTACCATCAAACCCCTGATACTGAAAAGAGATCACACTTCTGCAGGTGATATTTACTGATACTGATGGATCACACAGGCTGGCGACAAATTAAAGGAAAAAAAAAAAACATGAAACATCTTAGTCTCTTGTTTCTTCTCTTTTTACCCCATTTCTTGTTTTTCTGGCATTAATGTCACTGCTTTAATTGTTTTTTTTTTTTTTATTATTATTTTCTAATCAATATCAAAGTCATTCATCGCTGCTGTTACTTCTTTCACCTGTATTATTTCTCTTTTTGTATTTTTGTTTTTATCAGACTTTTCTATCATTATTTTTGGCTTATTGCTGATGCTGTTGTGCTTTTAACTATCTGATCAGTTCAGGTTCTACGTACAGACCAATATGATCTAAAGAAAAATAATAGTATAATAACCTTTAAATAATGACAACTCCTTTGTTTTAGTGCAAATAAATTATAATTTCTGAAAGTATTTACATTAACAACCTATCCTTTAGCAATAAAATGTGAATAACCTGAACAAATATGAACTAACCTGCCTGTTACTAAATGTGTTTTTGTGCCTTTGTAGATCCGATCTGTAATGCACAGGTATAAATGATAAGACATGACATTGTTAACAAAAAAAAAAAGCACTAATTTTTCTTTAGAAATTTCAGTTTTTTCAGGTTTTTCGCATATTTTTTGTTTGGGTAGTTTGTAAATGTAAATGCTATGAGAAAATTTTGGTGGTGTCATTATTTATAGGCATAATGTAACACGCATTAAACCATGAAGAAAATCTGGAGTCATTATTTATAGGTTATTATGCTGTTATTTTACTGGTCCGGACCACTTGAGATTAAATTGGGCTGAATAAGGCCCCTGAAAGAAAATGAGTTTGACACTCCTGATGTAGTGTGAAGAAAACTCCTAAAATATTCATTGTGATAAAATGCAGATGCAGTTTACAGTCTTCCCTGGGCTTGTGGTTGTAAAGTACAGTCACATTAACTTCCTATTTAATGAAATTACTCAGCGCTGAGCTCCACAGATGTTATGTCACTGTTCCGCTGAGTAATAAATATATATTGAGTGCAGGGATCACAGACTGTAAACAGTATTTGAGAGTGATGGCATGGTTTACTGGGCAACACTGTGATAGACTGGAATAATGTCGTCCTCATCTCTAAACACAGTACACAGTACTTATAGGTAAACCAGTCTGCATTAACCCTAAGGGGTCTGAGCCTATTTGGGCTATTTTTGAGTACTTT
The DNA here is from genome assembly GCF_902148855.1 of Sphaeramia orbicularis. Lineage (NCBI taxonomy): Eukaryota > Metazoa > Chordata > Actinopteri > Kurtiformes > Apogonidae > Sphaeramia > Sphaeramia orbicularis. The sequence goes on along the minus strand of NC_043965.1, from coordinate 42,097,959 downwards.
TGAATTTGCCTTTATATACTATATAAAGAAATGTTTATTATACCCATGTTTGGTATCTTTTTTTTTTTTTTTCAGCACAACTTCATCTACCTCATCTGTCTATTATTTTTTCACTTTAACCTACTATATCAACACAAAAGGCCAAAAACACACAAAAAATATCAAATCTGTTTTGAAAAATGTATATAATTTATTGCATAAATAATACAAAGATGTTTCATGAACTTTTTCAAAGACTTTAACCGTCATCCTACCAACATATTTCGTATCCTAATCCTACCAGTCAGGGTCCATGTGGACCCCACTGTGATATATGGTGATATCACATCTTAGTAACAGACAGGAAACGTCATTTCATTTTGGAATGTTTTTTATTACGTATGAAAACAGTTTGTATCATAAAACACCATTACAATAACTAATTGTGTAAGAATGAGGGTGATACAAGTTATCAAATCACCCTGATTTTTAACAATTGGATGTCTCGGAACCTTCAGCCTCAGAGCTGTCCTCTGTTTCTAAAATAGACCTAAGGGCTTGTGCAACAGTGTACCTTGCTCTTCTATTTCTATTCGCCATCACTTACTGAAACAACAAGTTGAATACAGTACCCATTATGTCAGATTTTTGGAACTAATATAAGCAATCGAACATGGGCATACAGACAGACAAACTCCTAGCACAAAGTGATCATTCAATGAATGATACAGCAGAGACATAAAAATCATGTCCTGGGGTCCAGTTGGACCCCAGCCGGTAGGATGAGGGTTAAAAGTGAATATTGGATCCAAATATTAGGTATATAAAATCAAAATTGTAATAATTTAAAACTATACTCAAATATTTGACATAAAAGCATACCAACCCCCCCCCATCTTCCATCTTCTTGGTTTCTGCATCCGGTTAAGGTGGGGGTTTTGAAAAAGGACAAACTAACAAAGATATGGTAAAAAAATATATCATGCCGTCCCCACCTCATTTTCATACTTTTATTCACATTTGTTTGCTCCAGGTTCAAACCATCATATCTCCAGCTGTATTTGCTCTATCAACATCAAATAAAAAGTGGCAGAGTGCTTCAAGTCCGCACTTTCGAATACAATTGTCCTCAGTAATCTATGTGACTGACTTCCGAAGCTACAACGTGTTGAAAATGTCATGTGATTCAGTCATTGGGCCATGACTGTGGACCCCTAAGGGTTAAAACTAGATTAACCCTTTAACCCCTGTGACATTATTTCAGGTAAACGTGATGCTGTGAATTGTCGTCTGTTTCAGGTTCATAAATGTGCTATGTGCTGGTTTTGTTTTACTGTTTGTTTTAGGGTTAAAACAGGGTGGAATAACAGAAAAAGACAAAGAGAAATTGAAGTTTGACAGGTTTTTTTTTTTTTTTTACTAAATAAGGCACTCAGAATGTACATTAATAAGAGATTTAGGAAGTTGAACATGAACTGTGAACTGGAACACACTGAACAACAACAAGGATTTGAATTTTGGCCCAGTCCAGCTGCTTTTTGGCAACTGGTTGAACTCCAAATAGCAGTTACATGATCAAAAGTTAGTAAAAACACAGTAAAAAAAAAAACAAATAAATAAAGGAAATCATCACAACACTGCAAACAACAGTAAAAACAAAAATCACAAGGAAAACAGTATATATATATAAATATATATATATATATATATATATATAAAAAAAACAAAACAAAAAACAACTGTTTATTTTTATAGTGAGTCGGTCTCTCTCACTGCTCTGTTTTACCCCCCATTCCACAGGCAGCAGGGGGTGTACTGAGCATGCTCAGACATCTATGGAGACAACAAGGTTTATTCTGTTAATTAGCATGTTTAAATTTTTCTTATGCGCAAACAGTTGAATTTTTAGTAATATTTAAAATAAATCATATATTCAGAATGCTCACCACAGACATGTCAGGGGTTAAAGTATTAAACTTAAAGGCAAAAATACATTCATGTCACATATGCAGGTTCAGATGGATGTGTTGAACATCTGTTGTACAGTGTTTTTATGAGATATAACAGAAAGAGGAGCTGTTCTTGTGTCACATGTGAATAAAATGGAATATTGAAACTTCCAGAGATAGGAACCCCTGTATTGCTCTTGTACGATGTCACCATAGTGCTGCCATTTTACAAGAGGTGAGTGAGGATGCAGCAGCTATGAAACCAACCAGGAATCTAAATGAGCCTTTGATTGTTGTAAATGAATGTTATGTGGACTGGGGTGTTGTTTCCTATCAGGTGTGAATCTTATTCATACAGGTCTCGGTGTCTGCAGTAAGAGGGCTGCAGCTTTTGGCTATATTTTATAATAAAGATTTTGTATTCCTTTCATGTGTTAAAAGACAAGACTGAGACATCCCTGCCAGCGTATAAAGGCAGTTCCACATATATAAAAGCATTTATCCATGTAAATATTAGGTCTTTATTACAGTATTGTTAGTACTGAAACTACTTATTACCTATATATCAGTTACAACTACTAGTTATCACTTTGTTGCAAGGTTATTATCGTTAACGAAAACTAACGAAATGACGAAAACTAGAATTGTAAAATCATTTTCGTTAACTGAAATAAATAAAAACTAAAATTAAAAGAAAAAAAAAAAAACTAACTGAAACTGTATTGTGCGCTTACAAAACTAACTAAAACGTATAAAAATTATGGATAAAATTCCCTTTGTTTTCGTCTTTGTCAACGTCGGATTGATATGAAATCGATTTATTTCTCTCAAGCAATTTTCGCTGTTGGCACCATATGATATTTGACGGTCCGTCACTTGTGGTTTAGAGGCGTCTTCTGGTCCCCACTCTACCTGGAAACATGGAGACTAAAGTTGGGAGAAAGCAGCAGAGTCCTGTCTGGGATTTTTTTGAATACGACGGTGAAGAAGATAAAAGATACGACAAAACTAAAATTAATACTAAAACTAAACTAAAACTAAGCATTTAGAAAAAAATGAAAACGAATAAAAACTAGCAAACCTGCTCTAAAAATGAATTAAAACTAACTGAATTAGAGAAAAAAAGTCAAAAGTAAATAAAACTAAACTATAATGAAAAATCCGAAACTATTATAACTTTGCTTTGTTAGAACTTTTATCCTGTGATTTAAACTACACTAGCGTGGTTTAGATGTGGTAGTTTTTATGCTGTTGTGTATTCGTGTATGCTGTACCGCATTTGTCCAGCAGTCACCGCCAAAGCATTCTGGACATAGCAACAGCTGTGTACCAAACCTAACAGGTGCGTACTGAAATGGTTCGGTTCGGTTCAGTATGTGTACCGTTACAGGCCTAGTGCCTATTGTCATCAGCCCAGGGACTACAGCAGGATACTAGCCATGTCGGCTAAAGCTGCCCTTTTTTACTGTTATTGATAGTTAATTAATTGGGATTGTCCGCGATACAATAAACTAATAAACTAACTAAACTAATTAGGGGCTCGGGCATCGACACGAGCACCTCTCCCCCATTGCAAAGCAATGGGAGAGAGGTGCTCGTGGCGAAGCCACGAGCACCTATTGTTCTTCCGCGCGTTTATTATTAGGGGCTCGGGCATCGACACGAGCACCTCTCCCCCATTGCAAAGCAATGGGAGAGAGGTGCTCGTGGCGAAGCCACGAGCACCTATTGTTCTTCCGTGCGTTTATTATTATTAATATTATTCTTCATCTTCCGCCACTTTTCGCCGATTAATTCGGCCCGAACCGCTGGAAATAGACCAACACATGTTATTACAAAAATGTGCGTCCTGCTCGGGAATCGTGTGCTATGTTATAGGCGTTCCATTCCGATGCACGGATTTCGTTAAAATTGCGAAAAACCAGTCAAATTTCTCCATCCAAAATGAATGGGGCCATTTTCAAGTGGCTACCATTCCCAAACGATTTGTCCTAAAAATATTCTGTCAACGCAGAAATGTTCAGCTTGGCCCAAAGATTATCTGTGTCATCACGTGGTAACGATATCACTTACGGTTTTCGCACAAATATGCGAAGAAAAACCCCATTCATTTTTAATGGGAGTGACAAAAAACTTGCCTTTTTTCCAACCACTACTACTTCGCCATACTTTCACCTAGAGACTTCATTTAAACTTTAAAACGCAGGCATTTTTGTCCTCTCCACACGAATGTACTTGCTATGAGGATGAGGTTTACGGTTTTCAATAGGTGAGTCTTCAAAAACCCCCAGGTTGACTCAAAATCCTCATTTCTAGAGTGTGTGGTCCCCATGGTAACGGCAGCTAGAGTGAGAAAGGAGTGAAAAATTCACCTGAAAATTCTCTGAATAAATCGCCCTCCCGGCCAAACGATACATCGCAGGCGAATGATATTTTCCAAAAACGTAGCCATGGTTCCTGGGCTTCATATGAACCCATGTTTGAAGACCTAGCTCTTTTTAAAGTGAAATGACAGGCACTAGTTTGGAGGCAAGTCCCTTCTTTCCCCCATTAACTCTCCATTATAGCAGATTCCTTCTTGTCTTGCTCGGTTGGCTGTTTTTAAACTGCCCTAACTCAGTCATTTTTCACAGTACGGAAAAAAAATCTACATCTGTGCATTCCCCAGGGCCTTCTGATGCCCACGGTCATTTCGGTTTTCACCTATCTTTTACGGTTTTCCCATAATTAGCAGTTTTCCTGGACCTGTTCTGAGTGAGTCACTCAGTCTATTCCTGCTGCTCTGTGTGTCTCTCTCTCTCTGTGTGTGTCAGTGCAGCGCCGTTGCTGCGGCAACAGCCCCTCTGCTCTGTGTCCCAGGTGTGTCCAATAAACCCAATCAGTCTGACATGTTTCTCCGCCCATAGCAACCCTGGAGAGTCCATAGCAACGCTGTGTGTCTGTTAAAGTACAGATACTACTACTAATACTACTACTGCTGTTAATACTATGATTACTACTACTATTAAAAATGCTACTACTGCTACTACTACTACTACTAAAAAATATTACTACTACTACTACAATTGCTACTACTACTACTACAACTAAAAATACTACTAATGTTACTACTACTACTACTAGAAATTCTACTACTATTACTACTGCTGCTACTACAACTACTACAAAAAATACTACTACTACTACTACTACTACTAAAAAATACTATTACTACTATTACAGGTGCTACTACTAAAAATACTACTACTGCAAAAAATACTACTACTATTACTACTACAACTAAAAATACTACTACTACTACTACTGAAAATACTACTACTACTACTACCACTACTGCTACCAAAAATACTACTATTACTGTTACTTGTACTCCTTCTCCTTCTCCTCCTATTACTGTTAAAACTGATTCAAACTGATTCTCTCTCATGCACAAACACACTCACACACTGACACACACACACAAACACACACTCAAAAACTAACACACACTCACACACACACACACTCAAAAACTAACACACACTCACACACACACACACACACACACACAGAGTATAGAACACAGACAGTTGAAGCTCAGGTGTCAGGTGATCAGCATCAGCCAATCAGGTCACACATGACTACAACTAATGGGGAGAGGAAAAAATCAGCCAGAAAAGTCCACTTTTTTCCAGACACTACTACTTCGCCTAACTTTGACCAAACGACTTCATTTAAACTTTAAAATGCAGGCATTTTTGTCCTCTCCGCAAGAATGTACTCTGCATTAGGATCGGGTTTACGGTTTTCAATAGGTGAGTCTTCAAAAACCCCTGGGTTGAGTGAAAATTGTCCAAATTTCCTGAGTTAGAGTGTGTGATGTCATCACGCTACAGTGGAAGAGCAGAGAAAATTCAACTGAAAATTCTCTGAATAAATCGCCCTCCTGGCCAAATGATACATCGCAGGTGAATGATCTTTTCCAAAAACATAGCCATGGTTCCTGGGCTTCATATGAACCCATGTTTGAAGACCTAGCTCTTTTTAAAGTGAAATGACAGGCACTAGTTTGGAGGCTCATCCCTTCTTTCTCCCATTAACTCTCCATTGTAGCGGATTCCTTCTTGTCTTGGTCAGTTGACTGTTTTAAAACTGCCCTAACACGGTCATTTTTCACAGTACTGGAAAAAAAACCTATATCTTTGTGTTCCCCAGGTCTCTCTGACTCTCACGGTCATTTCAGTTTTCTCCTATCTTTTACAGTTTTCCAGTAATTAGCAGTTTCTTCGGACCTGTTCTGCTCCAGTCTCAGCCTATTCCTTCTGCTCTGTGTCAGTTTCATTCTCTGTGTGTGTCAGTGCAGCGCCGTCGCTGTGGAAGCTACTACTACTAGTATTAAAAATACCACTACTTCTATTACTACTACTACATATAGTACTATTACTGTAAATTCTACTACTTCTCCTTCTCCTCCTATTACTGATAGAACTGATTCAAACTGATTCTCTCTCTCTCTCTCACACACACACACACACACACACACACACACACAGCTCTTCAGTTCTCAGCTGCAGACAGAGTATAGAACACAGACAGTTGAAGCTCAGGTGTCAGGTTGATCAGCATCAGCCAATCAGGTCACACATGACAATATCTAATGAATACAGTCTCCTGTCATGTCTGCTGTGTTTCTCCAACATTTCTCAGTGTCATTGTCCAGCTACATGCTGCTTCAGCCTGAACATGGACTCAAACTGGCATGCCCCCCCCACCACCACCCCCGACCCCCGAGCCCCTCTCACGATTTCCGCGTGTGGAAATGTCTAGTTAGGGGCTCGGGCATCGACACGAGCACCTCTCCCCCATTGCAAAGCAATGGGAGAGAGGTGCTCGTGGCGAAGCCACGAGCACCTATTGTTCCTTCCGCTCGTTATACTATATTAGGGCTCGGGCATCGACACGAGCACCTCTCCCCCATTGCAAAGCAATGGGAGAGAGGTGCTCGTGGCGAAGCCACGAGCACCTATTGTTCTTCCGCGCGTTTATATTATTATATTATTCATCTTCCGGACAAATTTCGCCGATTAATGCGGCCCGAACCCGCTGGAAATAGGCCAACACATGTTATTACAAAAATGTGCGTCCTGCTCGGGAATAGTGTGCTATGTTATAGGCGTGCCATTCCGATGCACGGATTTCGTTAAAATGCGAAAAAACGGTCAAATTTCTCCATCCGAAATGAATGGGGCCATTTTCAAGTGGCTACCATTCCCGAACGATTTGTCCTAAAAATATTCTGTCAACGCAGAAATGTTCGGCTTCGCCCAAAGATTATCTGTGTTTTGACATGGTAACGATATCTCTTACGGTTTTCGCGCAAGTATGCGAAGAAAAACCCCATTCATTTTCAATGGGAGCGACAAAAAAGTTGCCTTTTTTCCGACCGCTACTACTTCGCCATACTTTCACCTAGAGACTTCATTTAAACTTTAAAACGCAGGCATTTTTGTCCTCTCCATGCGAATGTACTTGGTGTGAGGATAGGGTTTACGGTTTTCAATAGGTGAGTCTTCAAAAACCCCCAGGTTGACTCAAAATCCTCATTTCTAGAGTGTGTGGTCCCCATGGTAACGGCAGCTAGAGTGAGAAAGGAGTGAAAAATTCACCTGAAAATTCTCTGAATAAATCGCCCTCCCGGCCAAACGATACATCACAGGCAAATGATATTTTCCAAAAACGTAGCCATGGTTCCTGGGCTTCATATGAACCCATGTTTGAAGACCTAGCTCTTTTTAAAGTGAAATGACAGGCACTAGTTTGGAGGCAAGTCCCTTCTTTCCCCCATTAACTCTCCATTATAGCAGATTTCTTCTTGTCCTTCTCGGTTGACTGTTTTTAAACTGCCTTAACTCAGTCATTTCTCACAGTACGTGAAAAAAAACTACATCTGTGTGTTCCCCAGGTCCTTCTGACGCTCACGGTCATTTCGGTTTTCACCTATGTTTTACGGTTTTCCCATAATTAGCAGTTTTCCGGGACCTGTTCTGAGTGCCTCACTCAGTCTATTCCTGCTGCTCTGTGTGTCTCTCTCTCTCTGTGTGTGTCAGTGCAGCGCCGTTGCTGCGGCAACAGCCCCTCTGCTCTGTGTCCCAGGTGTGTCCAATAAACTGAATCAGTCTGACATGTTTCTCCTCCCATAGCAACCCTGGAGAGTCCATAGCAACGCTGGGTGTGTGAGACAGTACTGATACGACTACTATTACTTTTACTACTATGATAACTACTACTACTACTAAAAATACAACCACTACTACTGAAAGTACTACTACTATTACTAAAAATACGAGTACTATTACTACTACTACTAATAAAAATACTACTACTACTACTACAAATACTACTACTACTATGAAAACTACTTCTACTACTACTACTACTAAAAATACTACTACTAGTATTACTAAAAATACTACTACTACTGCAAATACTACTACAACTACTACTACCACTACTACTAAAATACTACTTCTATTACTACTTCTCCTTCTACTTCTCCTCCTTTTACTGATAGAATAAACTGATTCAAACTGATTCTCTCTCATACACATACACACACACACACACACCACACCCTCACACACACACACACACACACACACACACACACAGAGTATAGAACACAGACAGTTGAAGCTCAGGTGTCAGGTGATCAGCATCAGCCAATCAGGTCACACATGACTACAACTAATGGGGAGAGGAAAAAATCTGCCAGAAAAGTCCACTTTTTTCTTACCGCTACTACTTCGCCATACTTTGATCTACAGACTTCATTGAAACTTTAAAACGCAGGCATTTTTGTCCTCTCCGCATGAATGTACTTGGTATGAGGATGGTGTTTACGGTTTTTAATAGGTGAGTCTTCAAAAACCCCTGGGTTGAGTGAAAATTGTCCAAATTTCCTGAGTTAGAGTGTGTGATGTCATCACACTAGAGTGGAAGAGCAGTGAAAATTCAACTGAAAATTCTGTAAATAAATCGCCCTCCCGGCAAAACCATACATCGCAGGTGAATGATATTTTCCAAAAACGTAGCCATAGTTCCTGGGCTTCATATGAACCCATGTTTGAAGACCTAGCTCTTTTTAAAGAGAAATGACATGCACTAGTTTGGAGGCTCATCCCTTCTTTCTCCCATTGACTCTCCATTGTAGCGGATTCCTTCTTTTCTTGGTCAGTTGACTGTTTTTAAACTGCCCTAACTCAGTCATTTTTCACAGTACGGGAAAAAAACCTACATCTGTATGTTCCCCAGGTCCTTTTGACGCTCACGGTCATTTCAGTTTTCTCCTATCTTTTACAGTTTTCCTGTAATTAGCAGTTTCTCGGGACCTGTTCTGCTCCAGTCTCAGCCTATTCCTGCTGCTCTGTGTCAGTTTCATTCTGTGTGTGTGTCAGTGCAGCGCCGTCGCTGTGGCAACTACTACTGATACAACTACCAAAAATACTACTACTACTAAAAATACTACTACTACTTCAATTACTACTACTAATGGTGACATCTGTCAGCCGCCAGACTTTGACACACAGATTGTCCATATAAAGTGAATGGGAGTTCAGAACACAGAATTCCCCTCTGACCATGAAGTCTTTGGTAACGTCGAACCGACATGCCCCCCCGACCCCCGAGCCCCTCTCACGATTTCCGCGTGTGGAAATTGTCTAGTTTTATTATTATTATTTTCATCTTACGGCCACATTTTCGCCGATTAATAGGGCCCGAACCGCTGGAAAGACCCCTGCACAATATACATTAAAACGTGCGGTTTCATCGGGAATAGTGTGCTATGTTATTTTCATAGAGATTCGTGAATGTTTCGCAGAGTTATTCGCGAAAAACACGCGAAAAAAGTCCCATAGAAATGAATGGGGAGATGAAAAAATCAGCCAGAAAAGTCCACTTTTTTCCAGACACTACTACTTCACCATACTTTCACCTACAGACTTCATTTAAACTTTAAAACGCAGGCATTTTTGTCCTCTCCGCACGAATGTACTTTGTATGAGGATGGGGTTTACGGTTTTCAATAGGTGAGTCTTCAAAAACCCCTGGGTTGAGTGAAAATTCTCAAAATTTCCTGAGTTAGAGTGGGTGATGTCATCACACTAGAGTGTGAGAGCAGTGAAAATTCACCTGAAAATTCTCTGAATAAATCGCCCTCCCGGCCAAACGATACATCGCAAGTGAATGATATTTTCCAAAAACGTAGCCATGGTTCCTGGGCTTCATATGAACCCATGTTTGAAGACCTAGCTCTTTTTAAAGAGAAATGACAGGCACTAGTTTGGAGGCTCATCCCTTCTTTCCTCCATTAACTCTCCATTGTAGCGGATTCCTTCTTGTCTTGGTCAGTTGACTGTTTTTACACTGCTCTAACTCAGTCATTTCTCATAGTACGTGAAAAAAACCTACATCTGTGTGTTCCCCAGGTCCTTCTGACGCTCACGGTCATTTCGGTTTTCACCTATCTTGTACGGTTTTCCCATAATTAGCAGTTTTCCGGGACCTGTTCTGAGTGCCTCACTCAGTCTATTCCTGCTGCTCTGTGTGTCTCTCTCTCTCTGTGTGTGTCAGTGCAGCGCCGTTGCTGCGGCAACAGCCCCTCTGCTCTGTGTCCCAGGTGTGTCCAATAAACTGAATCAGTCTGACATGTTTCTCCTCCCATAGCAACCCTGGAGAGTCCATAGCAACGCTGGGTGTGTGAGACAGTACTGATACTACTACTATTACTCACTACTATGATAACTACTACTACTACTAAAAATACAACCACTACTACTGAAAGTACTACTACTATTACTAAAAATACGACTACTATTACTACTACTACTAATAAAAATACTACTACTACTACAAATACTACTACTACTATGAAAACTACTTCTACTACTACTACTACTAAAAATACTACTACTAGTATTACTAAAAATACTACTACTACTACTACAACTACTACTACCACTACTACTAAAAATACTACTTCTATTACTACTTCTCCTTCTACTTCTCCTCCTTTTACTGATAGAATAAACTGATTCAAACTGATTCTCTCTCATACACACACACACACACACACACACACACACACACAGAGTATAGAACACAGACAGTTGAAGCTCAGGTGTCAGGTGATCAGCATCAGCCAATCAGGTCACACATGACTACACCTAATGGGGAGAGGAAAAAATCAGCCAGAAAAGTCCACTTTTTTCCAGACACTACTACTTCGCCATACTTTGACCAAGAGACTTCATTGAAACTTTAAAACGCAGGCATTTTTGTCCTCTCCGCACGACTGTACTTGTTATGAGGATGGGGTTTACGGTTTTCAATAGGTGAGTCTTCAAAAACCCCTGGGTTGAGTGAAAATTGTCCAAATTTCCTGAGTTAGAGTGTGTGATGTCATCACACTAGAGTGGAAGAGCAGTGAAAATTCAACTGAAAATTCTGTAAATAAATCGCCCTCCCGGCAAAACCATACATCGCAGGCGAATGATATTTTCCAAAAACGTAGCCATGGTTCCTGGGCTTCATATGAACCCATGTTTGAAGACCTAGCTCTTTTTAAAGTGAAATGACAGGCACTAGTTTGGAGGCTCATCCCTTCTTTCTCCCATTGACTCTCCATTGTAGCGGATTCCTTCTTTTCTTGGTCAGTTGACTGTTTTTAAACTGCCCTAACTCAGTCATTTTTCACAGTACGGGAAAAAAACCTACATCTGTATGTTCCCCAGGTCTCTTTTGACGCTCACGGTCATTTCAGTTTTCTCCTATCTTTTACGGTTTTCCTTTAATTTACAGTTTCTCGGGACCTGTTCTGCTCCAGTCTCAGCCTATTCCTGCTGCTCTGTGTCAGTTTCATTCTGTGTGTGTGGCAGTGAAGCGCCGTCGCTGTGGCAACTACTACTGATACAACTACTAAAAATACTACTACTACTAAAAATACTACTACAACTAAAAATACTACTACTACTTCTATTACTACTACTAATGGTGACGTCCGTCAGCTGCCAAACTTTGACACACAGATTGTCCATATAAAGTGAATGGGGGTTCAGAACACAGAATTCCCCTCCGACCATGAAGTCTTTGGTAACGTCGAACCGACATCCCCCCCGACCCCCGAGCCCCTCTCACGATTTCCGCGTGTGGAAATTGTCTAGTTATTATTATTTTTCATCTTCATCTTCCGGACACATTTTCGCCGATTAATAGGGCCCGAACCGCTGGAAAGACCCCTGCACAATATACATTAAAACGTGCGGTTTCATCGGGAATAGTGTGCTATGTTATTTTCATAGAGATTCGTAAATTTTTCACAGAGTAATTCGCGAAAAACATGCAAAAAAATCCCATAGAAATGAATGGGGAGAGGAAAAAATCAGCCAGAAAAGTCCACTTTTTTCCAGACACTACTACTTCGCCATACTTTCACCTACAGACTTCATTTAAACTTTAAAACGCAGGCATTTTTGTCCTCTCCGCACGAATGTACTTTGTATGAAGATGGGGTTTACGGTTTTCAATAGGTGAGTCTTCAAAAACCCCTGGGTTGAGTGAAAATTCTCAAAATTTCCTGAGTTAGAGTGGGTGATGTCATCACACTAGAGTGTGAGAGCAGAGAAAATTCAACTGAAAATTCTCTGAATAAATCGCCCTCCCGGCCAAACCATACATCGCAGGTGAATGATCATTTTCCAAAAACGTAGCCATGGTTCCTGGGCTTCATATGAACCCATGTTTGAAGACCTAGCTCTTTTTAAAGTGAAATGACAGGCACTAGTTTGGAGGCTCATCCCTTCTTTCCCCCATTAACTCTCCATTGTAGCGAATTCTTACTTGTCTTGGTCAGTTGACTGTTTTTAAACTGCTCTAACTCAGTCATTTCTCACAGTATGTGAAAAAAACCTACATCTGTGTGTTCCCCAGGTCCTTCTGACGCTCACGGTCATTTCGGTTTTCACCTATCTTTTATGGTTTTCCCATAATTAGCAGTTTTCCGGGACCTGTTCTGAGTGCCTCACTCAGTCTATTCCTGCTGCTCTGTGTGTCTCTCTCTCTCTGTGTGTGTCAGTGCAGCGCCGTTGCTGCGGCAACAGCCCCTCTGCTCTGTGTCCCAGGTGTGTCCAATAAACTGAATCAGTCTGACATGTTTCTCCTCCCATAGCAACCCTGGAGAGTCCATAGCAACGCTGGGTGTGTGAGACAGTACTGATACCACTACTATTACTTTTACTACTATGATAACTACTACTACTACTAAAAATACAACCACTACTACTGAAAGTACTACTACTATTACTAAAAATATGACTACTATTACTACTACTACTCATAAAAATACTACTACTACTACTACAAATACTACTACTACTATGAAAACTACTTTTACTACTACTACTACTAAAAATACTACTACTAGTATTACTAAAAATACTACTACTACTACAACTACTACTACCACTACTACTAAAAATACTACTTCTATTACTACTTCTCCTTCTACTTCTCCTCCTTTTACTGATAGAATAAACTGATTCAAACTGATTCTTTCTCATACACACACACACACACACACACACACACACACACACACAGAGTATAGAACACAGACAGTTGAAGCTCAGGTGTCAGGTGATCAGCATCAGCCAATCAGGTCACACATGACTACAACTAATGGGGAGAGGAAAAAATCAGCCAGAAAAGTCCACTTTTTTCCAGACACTACTACTTCGCCATACTTTGACCTACAGACTTCATTTAAACTTTAAAACGCAGGCTTTTTTGTCCTCTCCACATGAATGTACTTGGTATGAGGATGGGGTTTACGGTTTTCAATAGGTGAGTCTTCAAAAACCCCTGGGTTGAGTGAAAATTGTCCAAATTTCCTGAGTTAGAGTGTGTGATGTCATCACACTAGAGTGGAAGAGCAGAGAAAATTCAACTGAAAATTCTCTGAATAAATCGCCCTCCCGGCAAACGATACATCGCAGGTGAATGATATTTTCCAAAAACGTAGCCATGGTTCCTGGGCTTCATATGAACCCATGTTTGAAGACCTAGCTCTTTTTAAAGTGAAATGACAGGCACTAGTTTGGAGGCTCATCCCTTCTTTCCTCCCATTAACTCTCCATTGTAGCAGATTCCTTCTTGTCTTGGTCAGTTGACTGTTTTTAAACTGCTCTAACTCAGTCATTTTTCACAGTACGGGAAAAAAACCTACATCTGTGTGTTCCCCAGGTCCTTCTGACGCTCACGGTCATTTCGGTTTTCACCTATCTTTTACGGTTTTCCTGTAATTAGCAGTTTCTAGGGACCTGTTCTGCTCCAGTCTCAGCCTATTCCTGCTGCTCTGTGTCAGTTTCATTCTGTGTGTGTGTCAGTGCAGCGCCGTCGCTGTGGCAACTACTACTGATACAACTACTAAAAATACTACTACTACTAAAAATACTACTACTACTTCTATTACTACTACTAACGGTGACGTCTGTCAGCTGCCAAACTTTGACACACAGATTGTCCATATAAAGTGAATGGGGGTTCAGAACACAGAATTCCCCTCCGACCATGAAGTCTTTGGTAACGTCGAACCGACATGCCCCCCCGACCCCCGAGCCCCTCTCACGATTTCCGCGTGTGGAAATTGTCTAGTTATTATTTCATCTTCCGGACACATTTTTGTCCGTTAATGCGGCCCGAACCGCTGGAAAGACCCCTGCACAATATACATTAAAACGTGCGGTTTCATCGGGAATAGCGGGCTATGTATTTTTCGTAGAGATTCGTGAATTTTTCGCAGACTTATTCGCAAAAAACATGCGAAAAAAGTCCCATAGAAATGAATGGGGAGATGAAAAAATCAGCCAGAAAAGTCCACTTTTTTCCAGACACTACTACTTCGCCATACTTTCACCTACAGACTTCATTTAAACTTTAAAACGCAGGCATTTTTGTCCTCTCCGCACGAATGTACTTGGTATGAGGATGGGGTTTACGGTTTTCAATAGGTGAGTCTTCAAAAACCCCTGGGTTGAGTGAAAATTCTCAAAATTTCCTGAGTTAGAGTGGGTGATGTCATCACACTAGAGTGTGAGAGCAGCGAAAATTCAACTGAAAATTCTCTGAATAAATCGCCCTCCCGGCCAAACCATACATCGCAGGTGAATGATCTTTTCCAAAAACGTAGCCATGTTTCCTGGGCTTCATATGAACCCATGTTTGAAGACCTAGCTCTTTTTAAAGTGAAATGACAGGCACTAGTTTGGAGGCTCATCCCTTCTTTCCTCCATTAACTCTCCATTGTAGCGAATTCTTACTTGTCTTGGTCAGTTGACTGTTTTTAAACTGCTCTAACTCAGTCATTTCTCATAGTACATGAAAAAAACCGACATCTGTGTGTTCCCCAGGTCCTTCTGACACTCACGGTCATTTCGGTTTTCTCCAATCTTATACGGTTTTCCCGTAATTAGCAGTTTTGCGGGAGCTGTTTTTTTTCTTTTCAGAGGCTTAAATCTGCTCCATTTTCTCTGTGTCTCTCTGACCTGCACTGAGCGTCTCCACGGCAACGGCGCCACTGCTCTGTGTGTGTCCCAGGTGTGTCCAATAAACTGAATCAGTCTGACATGTTTCTCCTCCCATAGCAACCCTGGAGAGTCCATAGCAACGCTGTGTGTCTGTTAAAGTACAGATACTACTACTAATACTACTACTGCTGTTAATACTATGATTACTACTACTATTAAAAATGCTACCACTGCTACTACTACTAAAAAATATTACTACTACTACTACAATTGCTACTACTACTACTACTACTACTACAACTAAAAATACTACTAATGTTACTACTACTACTACTAGAAATTCTACTACTACTACTACTGCTGCTACTACAACTACTACAAAAAATACTACTACTACTACTCCTACTAAAAAATACTATTACTACTATTACAGGTGCTACTACTAAAAATACTACTACTACAAAAAATACTACTACTATTACTACTACTACTAAAAATACTACTACTACTACTACTGAAAATACTACTACTACTACCACTACTGCTACCAAAAATACTACTATTACTGTTACTTGTACTCCTTCTCCTTCTCCTCCTATTACTGTTAAAACTGATTCAAACTGATTCTCTCTCATGCACAAACACACTCACACACTGACACACACACTGAAACACACACTCAAAAACTCACACACCTACACACACACACACACACACACACACAGAGTATAGAACACAGACAGTTGAAGCTCAGGTGTCAGGTGATCAGCATCAGCCAATCAGGTCACAAATGACTACAACTAATGGGGAGAGGAAAAAATCAGCCAGAAAAGTCCACTTTTTTCCAGACACTACTACTTCGCCATACTTTCACCTACAGACTTCATTTAAACTTTAAAACGCAGGCATTTTTGTCCTCTCCGCACGAATGTACTTTGTATGAGGATGGGGTTTACGGTTTTCAATAGGTGAGTCTTCAAAAACCCCTGGGTTGAGTGAAAATTCTCAAAATTTCCTGAGTTAGAGTGGGTGATGTCATCACACTAGAGTGTGAGAGCAGTGAAAATTCAACTGAAAATTCTCTGAATAAATCGCCCTCCCGGCCAAACCATACATCGCAGGTGAATGACATTTTCCAAAAACGTAGCCATGGTTCCTGGGCTTCATATGAACCCATGTTTGAAGACCTAGCTCTTTTTAAAGTGAAATGACAGGCACTAGTTTGGAGGCTCATCCCTTCTTTCTCCCATTAACTCTCCATTGTAGCGGATTCCTTCTTGTCTTGGTCAGTTGACTGTTTTTACACTGCTCTAACTCAGTCATTTCTCATAGTACGTGAAAAAAACCTACATCTGTGTGTTCCCCAGGTCCTTCTGACGCTCACAGTCATTTCGGTTTTCACCTATCTTGTACGGTTTTCCCATAATTAGCAGTTTTCCGGGACCTGTTCTGAGTGACTCACTCAGTCTATTCCTGCTGCTCTGTGTGTCTCTCTCTCTCTGTGTGTGTCAGTGCAGCGCCGTTGCTGCGGCAACAGCCCCTCTGCTCTGTGTCCCAGGTGTGTCCAATAAACTGAATCAGTCTGACATGTTTCTCCTCCCATAGCAACCCTGGAGAGTCCATAGCAACGCTGGGTGTGTGAGACAGTACTGATATTACTACTATTACTATTACTACTATGATAACTACTACTACTACTAAAAATACAACCACTACTACTGAAAGTACTACTACTATTACTAAAAATACGACTACTATTACTACTACTACTAATAAAAATACTACTACTACTACAAATACTACTACTACTATGAAAACTACTTCTACTACTACTACTACTAAAAATACTACTACTAGTATTACTAAAAATACTACTACTACTACTACAACTACTACTACCACTACTACTAAAAATACTACTTCTATTACTACTTCTCCTTCTACTTCTCCTCCTTTTACTGATAGAATAAACTGATTCAAACTGATTCTCTCTCATACACACACACACACACACACACACACACACACACAGAGTATAGAACACAGACAGTTGAAGCTCAGGTGTCAGGTGATCAGCATCAGCCAATCAGGTCACACATGACTACAACTAATGGGGAGAGGAAAAAATCAGCCAGAAAAGTCCACTTTTTTCCAGACACTATTACTTCGCCATACTTTGACCTACAGACTTCATTGAAACTTTAAAACGCAGGCATTTTTGTCCTCTCCGCACGACTGTACTTGTTATGAGGATGGGGTTTACGGTTTTCAATAGGTGAGTCTTCAAAAACCCCTGGGTTGAGTGAAAATTGTCCAAATTTCCTGAGTTAGAGTGTGTGATGTCATCACACTAGAGTGGAAGAGCAGAGAAAATTCAACTGAAAATTCTGTAAATAAATCGCCTTCCCGGCAAAACCATACATCGCAGGCGAATGATATTTTCCAAAAACGTAGCCATGGTTCCTGGGCTTCATATGAACCCATGTTTGAAGACCTAGCTCTTTTTAAAGTGAAATGACAGGCACTAGTTTGGAGGCTCATCCCTTCTTTCTCCCATTGACTCTCCATTGTAGCGGATTCCTTCTTGTCTTGGTCAGTTGACTGTTTTTAAACTGCCCTAACTCAGTCATTTTTCACAGTACGAGAAAAAAACCTACATCTGTATGTTCCCCAGGTCCTTTTGACGCTCACGGTCATTTCAGTTTTCTCCTATCTTTTACGGTTTTCCTTTAATTTACAGTTTCTCGGGACCTGTTCTGCTCCAGTCTCAGCCTATTCCTGCTGCTCTGTGTCAGTTTCATTCTGTGTGTGTGTCAGTGCAGCGCCGTCGCTGTGGCAACTACTACTGATACAACTACTAAAAATACTACTACTACTAAAAATACTACTACTACTTCTATTACTACTACTAACGGTGACGTCTGTCAGCTGCCAAACTTTGACACACAGATTGTCCATATAAAGTGAATGGGGGTTCAGAACACACAATTCCCCTCCGACCATGAAGTCTTTGGTAACGTCGAACCGACATGCCCCCCCGACCCCCGAGCCCCTCTCACGATTTCCGCGTGTGGAAATTGTCTAGTTATTTTTCATCTTCCGCCACATTTTCGCCGATTAATAGGGCCCGAACCGCTGGAAAGACCCCTGCACAATATACATTAAAACGTGCGGTTTCATCGGGAATAGTGTGCTATGTTATTTTCATAGAGATTCGTGAATGTTTCGCAGAGTTATTCGCGAAAAACACGCGAAAAAAGTCCCATAGAAATGAATGGGGAGATGAAAAAATCAGCCAGAAAAGTCCACTTTTTTCCAGACACTACTACTTCACCATACTTTCACCTACAGACTTCATTTAAACTTTAAAACGCAGGCATTTTTGTCCTCTCCGCACGAATGTACTTTGTATGAGATGGGGTTTACGGTTTTCAATAGGTGAGTCTTCAAAAACCCCTGGGTTGAGTGAAAATTCTCAAAATTTCCTGAGTTAGAGTGGGTGATGTCATCACACTAGAGTGTGAGAGCAGTGAAAATTCAACTGAAAATTCTCTGAATAAATCGCCCTCCCGGCCAAACCGATACATCGCAGTGAATGATCTTTTCCAAAAACGTAGCCATGGTTCCTGGGCTTCATATGAACCCATGTTTGAAGACCTAGCTCTTTTTAAAGAGAAATGACAGGCACTAGTTTGGAGGCTCATCCCTTCTTTCCTCCATTAACTCTCCATTGTAGCGGATTCCTTCTTGTCTTGGTCAGTTGACTGTTTTTAAACTGCTCTAACTCAGTCATTTCTCACAGTACGTGAAAAAAACCTACATCTGTGTGTTCCCCAGGTCCTTCTGACGCTCACGGTCATTTCGGTTTTCACCTATCTTTTACGGTTTTCCCATAATTAGCAGTTTTCCGGGACCTGTTCTGAGTGCCTCACTCAGTCTATTCCTGCTGCTCTGTGTGTCTCTCTCTCTCTGTGTGTGTCAGTGCAGCGCCGTTGCTGCGGCAACAGCCCCTCTGCTCTGTGTCCCAGGTGTGTCCAATAAACTGAATCAGTCTGACATGTTTCTCCTCCCATAGCAACCCTGGAGAGTCCATAGCAACGCTGGGTGTGTGAGACAGTACTGATACCACTACTATTACTTTTACTACTATGATAACTACTACTACTACTAAAAATACAACCACTACTACTGAAAGTACTACTACTATTACTAAAAATATGACTACTATTACTACTACTACTCATAAAAATACTACTACTACTACTACAAATACTACTACTACTATGAAAACTACTTTTACTACTACTACTACTAAAAATACTACTACTAGTATTACTAAAAATACTACTACTACTACTACAACTACTACTACCACTACTACTAAAAATACTACTTCTATTACTACTTCTCCTTCTACTTCTCCTCCTTTTACTGATAGAATAAACTGATTCAAACTGATTCTTCTCATACACACACACACACACACACACACACACACACACACACACACACAGAGTATAGAACACAGACAGTTGAAGCTCAGGTGTCAGGTGATCAGCATCAGCCAATCAGGTCACACATGACTACAACTAATGGGGAGAGGAAAAAATCAGCCAGAAAAGTCCACTTTTTTCCAGACGCGACTACTTCGCCATACTTTGACCTACAGACTTCATTTAAACTTTAAAACGCAGGCATTTTTGTCCTCTCCGCATGAATGTACTTGGTATGAGGATGGGGTTTACGGTTTTCAATAGGTGAGTCTTCAAAAACCCCTGGGTTGAGTGAAAATTGTCCAAATTTCCTGAGTTAGAGTGTGTGATGTCATCACGCTAGAGTGGAAGAGCAGAGAAAATTCAACTGAAAATTCTCTGAATAAATCACCCTCCCGGCCAAACGATACATCGCAGGCAAATGATATTTTCCAAAAACGTAGCCATGGTTCCTGGGCTTCATATGAACCCATGTTTGAAGACCTAGCTCTTTTTAAAGTGAAATGACAGGCACTACTTTGGAGGCTCATCCCTTCTTTCCTCCATTAACTCTCCATTGTAGCGGATTATTTGTTGTCTTGGTCAGTTGACTGCTTTTAAACTGCCCTAACACGATCATTTTTCACAGTACGGAAAAAAAACTTTATCTTTGTGTTCCACAGGTCTCTCTGACGCTCACGGTCATTTCGGTTTTCACCTATCTTTTACAGTTTTCCTGTAATTAGCAGTTTCTCGGGACCTGTTCTGCTCCAGTCTCAGCCTATTCCTGCTGCTCTGTGTCAGTTTCATTCTGTGTGTGTGTCAGTGCAGCGCCGTCGCTGTGGCAACTACTACTGATACAACTACTAAAAATACTACTACTACTAAAAATACTACTACTACTTCTATTACTACTACTAACGGTGACGTCGGTCAGCTGCCAAACTTTGACACACAGATTGTCCATATAAAGTGAATGGGGGTTCAGAACACACAATTCCCCTCCGACCATGAAGTCTTTGGTAACGTCGAACCGACATGCCCCCCCGAACCCCCGAGCCCCTCTCACGATTTCCGCGTGTGGAAATTGTCTAGTTAGGGGCTCGGGCATCGACACGAGCACCTCTCCCCCATTGCAAAGCAATGGGAGAGAGGTGCTCGTGGCGAAGCCACGAGCACCTATAGTTCTTCCGCTCGTTTATTATTATTATTTTTCATCTTCATCTTCCGGACACATTTTCGCCGATTAATAGGGCCCGAACCGCTGGAAAGACCCCTGCACAATATACATTAAAACGTGCGGTTTCATCGGGAATAGTGTGCTATGTTATTTTCGTAGAGATTCGTGAATGTTTCGCAGAGTTATTCGCGAAAAACACGCGAAAAAAGTCCCATAGAAATGAATGGGGAGATGAAAAAATCAGCCAGAAAAGTCCACTTTTTTCCAGACACTACTACTTCACCATACTTTCACCTACAGACTTCATTTAAACTTCAAAACGCAGGCATTTTTGTCCTCTCCGCACGAATGTACTTTGTATGAGGATGGGGTTTACGGTTTTCAATAGGTGAGTCTTCAAAAACCCCTGGGTTGAGTGAAAATTCTCAAAATTTCCTGAGTTAGAGTGGGTGATGTCATCACACTAGAGTGTGAGAGCAGCGAAAATTCAACTGAAAATTCTCTGAATAAATCGCCCTCCCGGCCAAACCATACATCGCAGGTGAATGATATTTTCCAAAAACGTAGCCATGTTTCCTGGGCTTCATATGAACCCATGTTTGAAGACCTAGCTCTTTTTAAAGTGAAATGACAGGCACTAGTTTGGAGGCTCATCCCTTCTTTCCTCCATTAACTCTCCATTGTAGCGAATTCTTACTTGTCTTGGTCAGTTGACTGTTTTTAAACTGCTCTAACTCAGTCATTTCTCATAGTACGTGAAAAAAACCTACATCTGTGTGTTCCCCAGGTCCTTCTGACACTCACGGTCATTTCGGTTTTCAGCTATCTTATACGGTTTTCCCGTAATAAGCAGTTTTGCGGGAGCTGTTTTTTTTCTTTTCAGAGGCTTAAATCTGCTCTTTTTCTCTGTGTGTCTCTGACCTGCACTGAGCGTCTCCACGGCAACGGCGCCACTGCTCTGTGTGTGTCCCAGGTGTGTCCAATAAACTGAATCAGTCTGACATGTTTCTCCTCCCATAGCAACCCTGGAGAGTCCATAGCAACGCTGTGTGTCCTTTAGAGTACTGATACTACTACTAATACTACTACTGCTGTTAATACTATGATTACTACTACTACCACTAGTAAAATACACTACAACTAAAAATGCAACTAATACTACTACTACTACTATTAAAAATACTACTACTACTACTACTACTAAATATACAACTACCACTAAAAATGCTACTAATACTACTACTACTATTAAAAATACTACTACTACTACTACTACTACTACTACTAAAAATGCTACAACTACTACTGCTACTACAACTACTACAAAAATACTACTACTACTACTGCTACAAAAATACTACTACTACTACTACTAGTACTGCTATTACTATTACTGTTACTTGTACTCCTTCTCCTCCTATTACTGATAGAATAAACTGATTCAAACTGATTCTCTTTCATACACACAGACACACACGCACACCCTCACACACACACACACACACACACACACACACAGAGTATAGAACACAGACAGTTGAAGCTCAGGTGTCAGGTGATCAGCATCAGCCAATCAGGTCACACATGACTACAACTAATGGGGAGAGGAAAAAATCTGCCAGAAAAGTCCACTTTTTTCCAGACACTACTACTTCACCATACTTTGACCGACAGACTTCATTGAAACTTTAAAACGCAGGCCTTTTTGTCCTCTCCGCATGAATGTACTTGTTATGAGGATGGTGTTTACGGTTTTCAATAGGTGAGTCTTCAAAAACCCCTGGGTTGAGTGAAAATTGTCCACATTTCCTGAGTTTGAGTGTGTGATGTCATCACGCTAGAGTGGAAGAGCAGTGCAAATTCAACTGAAAATTCTGTAAATAAATCGCCCTCCCAGCAAAACCATACATCGCAGGTGAATGATATTTTCCAAAAACGTAGCCATAGTTCCTAGGCTTCATATGAACCCATGTTTGAAGACCTAGCTCTTTTTAAAGTGAAATGACAGGCACTAGTTTGGAGGCTCATCCCTTCTTTCTCCCATTGACTCTCCATTGTAGCGGATTCCTTCTTGTCTGGGTCAGCTGACTGTTGTTAAACTGCCCTAACTCAGTCATTTTTCACAGTACAGGAAAAAAACCTACATCTGTATGTTCCCCAGGTCCTTTTGACGCTCACGGTCATTTCAGTTTTCTCCTATCTTTTACGGTTTTCCTTTAATTAGCAGTTTCTTGGGACCTGTTCTGCTCCAGTCTCAGCCTATTCCTGCTGCTCTGCGTCAGTTTCATTCTGTGTGTGTGTCAGTGAAGCGCCGTCGCTGTGGCAACTACTACTGATACAACTACTAAAAATACTACTACAACTAAAAATACTACTACTACTTCTATTACTACTACTAACGGTGACGTCTGTCAGCTGCCAAACTTTGACACACAGATTGTCCATATAAAGTGAATGGGGTTCAGAACACACAATTCCCCTCCGACCATGAAGTCTTTGGTAACGTCGAACCGACATGCCCCCCCGACCCCCGAGCCCCTCTCACGATTTCCGCGTGTGGAAATTGTCTAGTTATTTTTCATCTTACGGCCACATTTTCGCCGATTAATAGGGCCCGAACCGCTGGAAAGACCCCTGCACAATATACATTAAAACGTGCGGTTTCATCGGGACACGTGTGCTATGTTATTTTCATAGAGATTCGTGAATGTTTCGCAGAGTTATTCGCGAAAAACACGCGAAAAAAGTCCCATAGAAATGAATGGGGAGATGAAAAAATCAGCCAGAAAAGTCCACTTTTTTCCAGACACTACTACTTCACCATACTTTCACCTACAGACTTCATTCAAACTTTAAAACGCAGGCATTTTTGTCCTCTCCGCACGAATGTACTTGGTATGATGATGGGTTTTACGGTTTTCAATAGGTGAGTCTTCAAAAACCCCTGGGTTGAGTGAAAATTCTCAAAATTTCCTGAGTTAGAGTGGGTGATGTCATCACACTAGAGTGTGAGAGCAGTGAAAATTCAACTGAAAATTCTCTGAATAAATCGCCCTCCCGGCCAAACGATACATCGCAAGTGAATGATATTTTCCAAAAACGTAGCCATGGTTCCTGGGCTTCATATGAACCCATGTTTGAAGACCTAGCTCTTTTTAAAGAGAAATGACAGGCACTAGTTTGGAGGCTCATCCCTTCTTTCCTCCATTAACTCTCCATTGTAGCGGATTCCTTCTTGTCTTGGTCAGTTGACTGTTTTTACACTGCTCTAACTCAGTCATTTCTCATAGTACGTGAAAAAAACCTACATCTGTGTGTTCCCCAGGTCCTTCTGACGCTCACGGTCATTTCGGTTTTCACCTATCTTGTACGGTTTTCCCATAATTAGCAGTTTTCCGGGACCTGTTCTGAGTGACTCACTCAGTCTATTCCTGCTGCTCTGTGTGTCTCTCTCTCTCTGTGTGTGTCAGTGCAGCGCCGTTGCTGCGGCAACAGCCCCTCTGCTCTGTGTCCCAGGTGTGTCCAATAAACCCAATCAGTCTGACATGTTTCTCCTCCCATAGCAACCCTGGAGAGTCCATAGCAACGCTGGGTGTCTGTTAGAGTACTGATAGTACTACTATTACTATTACTACTGCTGATACTACTACTACTACTAAAAATACAACCACTACTACTGAAAGTACTACTACTATTACTAAAAATACGACTACTATTACTACTACTACTAATAAAAATACTACTACTACTACAAATACTACTACTACTATGAAAACTACTTCTACTACTACTACTACTAAAAATACTACTACTAGTATTACTAAAAATACTACTACTACTACTACAACTACTACTACCACTACTACTAAAAATACTACTTCTATTACTACTTCTCCTTCTACTTCTCCTCCTTTTACTGATAGAATAAACTGATTCAAACTGATTCTCTCTCATACACACACACACACACACACACACACACACACACAGAGTATAGAACACAGACAGTTGAAGCTCAGGTGTCAGGTGATCAGCATCAGCCAATCAGGTCACACATGACTACACCTAATGGGGAGAGGAAAAAATCAGCCAGAAAAGTCCACTTTTTTCCAGACACTACTACTTCGCCATACTTTGACCAAGAGACTTCATTGAAACTTTAAAACGCAGGCATTTTTGTCCTCTCCGCACGACTGTACTTGTTATGAGGATGGGGTTTATGGTTTTCAATAGGTGAGTCTTCAAAAACCCCTGGGTTGAGTGAAAATTGTCCAAATTTCCTGAGTTAGAGTGTGTGATGTCATCACACTAGAGTGGAAGAGCAGTGAAAATTCAACTGAAAATTCTGTAAATAAATCGCCCTCCCGGCAAAACCATACATCGCAGGCGAATGATATTTTCCAAAAACGTAGCCATGGTTCCTGGGCTTCATATGAACCCATGTTTGAAGACCTAGCTCTTTTTAAAGTGAAATGACAGGCACTAGTTTGGAGGCTCATCCCTTCTTTCTCCCATTGACTCTCCATTGTAGCGGATTCCTTCTTTTCTTGGTCAGTTGACTGTTTTTAAACTGCCCTAACTCAGTCATTTTTCACAGTACGGGAAAAAAACCTACATCTGTATGTTCCCCAGGTTCTTTTGACGCTCACAGTCATTTCAGTTTTCTCCTATCTTTTACGGTTTTCCTTTAATTTACAGTTTCTCGGGACCTGTTCTGCTCCAGTCTCAGCCTTTCCTGCTGCTCTGTGTCAGTTTCATTCTGTCTGTGTGTCAGTGCAGCGCCGTCGCTGTGGCAACTACTACTGATACAACTACTAAAAATACTACTACTACTAAAAATACTACTACTACTTCTATTACTACTACTAACGGTGACGTCGGTCAGCCGCCAAACTTTGACACACAGATTGTCCATATAAAGTGAATGGGGGTTCAGAACACAGAATTCCCCTCCGACCATGAAGTCTTTGGTAACGTCGAACCGACATGCCCCCCCCGACCCCCGAGCCCCTCTCACGATTTCCGCGTGTGGAAATTGTCTAGTTATTACTACTATGTTATTTTGCTGTTGTTGCTGGGGTTTTTTTTTGTTTTTTTTTTTGTTTTTTTTTAGTAGTACATTGTGCAACTGCTTGTTTTTTTCACTACTGTTTTTTGTAGTTATTTTATTACTATTTTCTTACAATACTTCTTCTATGTGTACATTCAGTGTTGTGCTGCTATTGGGACCTCAGTTTCGTGAGGGTTCTGCCCAATGGATCAATAAAGTTCAATCTAATCTAACCTAATCTAATCTAATCTAATCTAATCTAATCTGATCTAAAACCCCAAAAATAGCAGTAGGCTTTGGGTGTAATATCATCATTTACATGATACTGTGTCAACTCTTAACCCTCACAATTTCACCTTAGGATATTGCTGATGCTGAAAATCATCCAAATGATCATGACGTTTTCCTGCCTTAACCCTTTCATGCATACTGGTCATTACAGTGGACAGCTATTCTACAGCTGTTCTCTTGTATATTCATGGATTTTGTTGTTCTTTTCGTTTCTTTTGTTTGTTTGTTTTTTTACACATATCTTTATTAAAGTTTTAAGACACTACATATCTTTTCTGACATGAGTTGGTAACATTATGTAGATCTCTCCTGAGCATAAACCCCCAGAATCACAAGTCCTCCCCATAGTTTTTACACAATTTATCAGTAAATTCATGTTTCTGTGCATCAAAAATTAAATGTGTGGTGTCTAGCTGAGTGGACATTTTTGTAGCTTCATGAAAAATAGGTTCATAAGAATTTTTTTTTTTTTTTTTCTTCATTATTATTATTCTTTTTTATTTATTTTTCAGAAGAAAATGTTCAATCGCATTGTTTTTTTCATGCCTAAAGAGGAATAAAAACACTCCGGAAAAAATTTTGATTAAGGTTTTCATAATTCGTGCATGAAAGGGTTAAACACTACTTAAACGGTGTAAATTGCACCATTATAATTAGGGATGCACCGATACTCAGTGTGTGT
Organism: Sphaeramia orbicularis; assembly: GCF_902148855.1. Lineage (NCBI taxonomy): Eukaryota > Metazoa > Chordata > Actinopteri > Kurtiformes > Apogonidae > Sphaeramia > Sphaeramia orbicularis. Next base: position 42,070,797 of record NC_043965.1, on the reverse strand, counting down.
ACTCGTACTCGTACTTGTAAAAGATATCCGTTACAAATGCACCGATACCACTTACGGCTGTGTGACATTCACAGTTCAGTGCAGCAGGTACATGATGGTGGAATAATGTGTGGGGAGTGTGAAGAGTGTGGAGATTTTACAAAATAAATTACGGTGATAAAAGTAACGCTGACTGCAAGTAACGTTACAGACACAGACAGATACGGACGCAGCGTTCTGTTTGTCCATCTGTTTACCAGGTGCTGGCGGATGCATACACAGAATGAGAATACCACCAGGAGTACGGAGCAGTGTGGACCGCCGCCAACAGAAGTGAAAATGAAACTTATCACTCATTTCTCTTTTCTCTTCCTGCTGAAGCTAAGCTTTTAAACCTTACCAGTGAAAACGCTGCGATATTAGTATCACATTAGTGTTACCTCTGTCGTCTCCATGTTTGTTATTACTGACTTTCTTCTTCTTCTCAAAAAGCTTTCCTCTTCTTCGTGGTATTTGTCCAGTATGGTTAATTAAGAGCGTCGCCCCCTGGTGGATTAATTGAGAAATGCTCATTCCAACACATTAAATGTCAGTAGCAGCACTTTGTTCCAGTCAGACTAATGACAACGACAATAAAGCACATTTACAAAAGGAACTAAGAACTGGAATGGGATTATTAAGTACTCATTATCGGTACTCGGTATCGGCAAGTACTCAAATGTACGTACTCGTACTTGGTCTGGAAAAAAATGGTATCAGTGCATCCCTAATTATAATCCATTACTTCATTATTGATCAGGAAACATGCTTCAGTCATGGTTGCATGGTGAGTAGATACAGTAGGTCCCATCATTTTTGAAGCGTTAAACGTGTTCAGATGTCTCCAAATCACTTCTAGTTTTAAATAAAACATCTTCCTATAAATAATCTATTTTGTGAAATCGAGCAGAATTTCAATATTTTACTCTTCACAGCAGTTCTATCTCACCTTGCACTGACTGGCTTTGACATTTATAACTGTCATTACCCACCATCCCTCCTAAAGATATGTTATTAGTGAGCCTACTATTATTTTGGGTTTTACTATATTATAGAGGGGTATTTATTCATGTTATCTTAAATGTTTCTTTTGCACTAGTTCATTCTGATGATTCTGAAAAGCGGATTTCCTCCAGGTCCTCTGGTTTTCCCCCACCATCAAAAAACACCCATACATAAGCTAATCCTTCTGTCAGTGTCCTTCACCTGCACCTTCAACGGCAGCTCATAGCTCCTAATGGGCTAATTCCTAATGCTAATCACTAGTGGGTGCTGTATGTGTTGGGATGGGTCAAATGCAAAGACTGAATTTCCCCCACTTGGATAATAAAGAAAACACTGTCATCAAGTGTTTGCTCCTGGAGGATTCTGTTGAGTTTGTGATGTCGACCAGCTCCAGATGTAATGTGTCGTGACATAACTTTTGCTATTAGTGATGGGACTTTTGGCTCTTTGAAAAGAGCTGTTCAAAAGACTGGCTCTTTTATGTTTTTTGCATTATTTTGAAACACCAATGTTTTAATGACTAAATAGACTACATGTGATGATTGGCATTACATTTTAAAGGTGTTTAATTGGCGCGGCAGTAAATATTATCTTACTGTAAAAAAGAATAGTTAGTTGAAATGTGTGGGCTAAATCCATGACATGACAGGTGACATTAGACAAATGCTGGAATTTGACAAAAAACATCACGGGATATTATGTGGATTAGTCTGTAGCCTAAAAATGAAGAAGAAAATAAAACATTTTCTTATGAAATAACATTTTATTCTCCTCAATACAAGAAGAATAAATGTGTGTAAATATACGGAAAAAATTGCACAAAACACAACAGCGATTAATCACTGCAGTTACTTAAATACGTGAACTATTGTGCAATTCTCAGGACAAGAATAGTATGTTGGAAAACATACAGAAAAAATGCACAAAATACAAAAGCGATTTATCATTGCAGTTACTTAAATACCTGAACAACTGTAGTGCACTTTCCCTCAGAACAAGAATAATAAATGTGTGTAAACATACAGAAAAAAGTGCACAAAACACAACAGTGATTACTCACTACATTTACTTAAATACATTCTCCTCCTGCCCAATCCCTCCCCAGTGACGCTAAATTGACAGGTAATCGGACACTCCCTCCTTAAAAAAAAAAAAAAAAAAAAAAAATGAACGGCTCTTTACAAAGACTCGGTTCCCATCATTCATTCCAAAAGATTCGATTCGTTCGTGAATGTCACATCACTATTTGTTTTGATTTGGTGCTATATCAATAAAACAGTGATGAAAGTGAGGAAAGAAAAAAAAAACTTGAACTTGAACTTCTGAATGACTTCAATGAGTAACAAACCTGGTTTGCTTGTCTTCCAGACGTACTGCGACAGAAAATCGCCATTTCTATCAGTTTCCTCGAGCCAGGACCAGTTGAACTCATTTTTGATTCCTGCCTCACACTTCAGTTCGTCCCCACACTGAAGGACAATGAATTCTGACATGATTTCACAGAATATTTAGATGAAATACATCGGCGGTAAAATACTCAAAGAAAATCCACCATCTTGTCGCCAGAGATGCGAAACGGACCACGTGTCATCAACGGACCAATCAGAGCCGTCCATACAAGTTTCCGCGTTGTAAACGAGCATCTCATTGGTCGAAACGAATGGAGAAGAAAGCAATATGGCCGCGTCCATGAGACAGACCCAAATGAACATAATTTACACTTTTCGGAGCGATTTATGCATAATTTTCCAGCTGAAATGTTCCCAAACCAGACGGAAATGATCCGGACATGTTTAATTTACCGGAATTTACCGGAATATGCTCAGTTTTTGGGAAAAAAACGGATTTCCGGCAAAAACCGGAACACTTTCATCACTGATGAAATTAGATTTTTTTTCTGTCTCTCTTTTACTTCTTTTATTAATTAATTCATTTTATTTAAAAGAAAAAAAATCAAATTTGATTGATTGATTGAGTGAGTGAGTGAGTGAGTTAACCTTTACCCTTTAAGTAAGAAAAGCTCATACTTCACCCTCCATCTGTTGTAATTTATAAAGATTACAAAGATATCTAAAATTCCGACCAGCAAATAGGTGCATGTTTGTTCACTAGTTTGGCCAAAGCCTGAGCTGAGATAGAGCAGATACTTTAACCTCCTGACACCCAGGAAAGGAAAAGTTTTGGCTTTTTTTGTGTTAAAAAAATGCCTTGATTGGAAACAACATGATGCAACAGTTTTTGTAGTTACATTTTAAATTTTTTTATGGACTGTTGGAATGTCTTTTACAGTGAACAGCGTTTTGTTTTTTTGTTTTTTTTTCCTTTCAGTATCTCTTAACTATAAATCTAATCCATTATCATTATTATTAACCTCTGTAGATGATAAAAACATATAGCTGGGTCTCAGGAAATAAACATCATCTAGCAAATTGGTAGAATCTGAACTCAGTTTGACCGAGGCCTTTGTTTCTCTAAGCCTAATGACAGAAAACCTCATTTCTAAAGGTTAACTAAATGCTGTATTTTCCATTATCAAAAAATAGCTTTTGGGCTAATTAATTTTACAAAACACCAGCCCGTAGTTTTCCAGATGTCACCACCTTGCCTTTGTTTACAGTCTATGAATGGATGTTTTAAAATGTTAAACATATCTGTCTGAACCGCCGTGACCCTGTAAACACCCGCCTGGTTAACACCACCATGCACACACACACACACACACACACACACACACACATATACACACATACACACATACAGGGGTGTGCAAATACTACTTGACCCTGGTGTGTTTGTGTTTGTTCCTCCAGACTGAAAAGGAGTCGGTCCCATTTTTTATGCAGACAGACTGCACCATCACGTCCCAGACGGGGCCCAAGGCCTTCAAAATCCCCCTGTCCATCCGCCAGAGGATCTGTGCCACCTTCGACACTGCCAACGCCAAGGGCAAGGACTGGCAACTCTTAGCCCAGAAACTCCACTTAGATCGGTGAGTTGCTGTGATGTGTGTCCTGTCGGCGATTGCGTGATGCGCGTACCCTCTTGTCTGCCGCGGCCTCGGCGTCGAACACATGCTGATCAGAACGGTAACAGCGCTGCGGGTGTCGGTGACCTCATGAATGTGACTTTTACATGTAGCGGTGTTTATTCTTTGTGTTCTCAGCAGGAGTCCAGCCTGATTATTCACCTGCACAGCATACAAGTGATAGTGTTTGTCGACCGCTGTCCCATGATATAATGCGTGTTTTGAATACGCACCGGCCTTAATATGCAGCCGACTCTAAAATGAAGTGGGAAACTATCTCCATCCATCAGTAAATGCCATTTACTCGTCCTGTTTCATCAAATAAGCGCGCGCCTTTATGAAAGGCTGTGCTAATATTTACTCGATGCAGTTGTTGTCTTTCCTTGTGGCAGCTATAATCTCCTGTTAAGTGCATGATTCATGAGATGCTGGTATGGAACAGTCCTTTGGGATTCCAAATTATCCAGATAAGCTTTCCTCTCCAACTTGGGCTGCTTTGAACTGAGCTTGATGTGACCAATGGCTGCAGCCTTTCATGTTGCCTGTTGTTATTTCTCCTGTGGAGCAGCGGTGGTGAAACACTGCCCCCTGCTGGACTCAGAGCTGCATCATATTAGAAAAGGCTTTGAATGGGAAACAACACAACGTCAGGTCCTTACACTGGCTGCAAAATTACACAAAAGCAAGCGGTGTTTTCTTGTAATTACTCGTAATTTGATGTTAATTTATTCTTAATTAAAACCCTAATAGTTTTTAAAGGTCAGAACTTTTGTTTTACCTACATGTAGAAACAGATGGAGGTGTTGGAGTCAATCCAGTCGGAGAGTTTTAGTCACAGATGCACATTGTTGTTTCGTTTTTTAATCTATTGTGGATCCTGGTGTTTGTGTGTGTTTTGTTGATTTTGATTAAGTGATGAAATTGAAATGTAAATGTGATCATATAGAGTTTTTGTGAATATTTGCTTAATTGTCTCACTTCAACTCAGCTTTAGATGGATTGGACTAAGTTGCTATTAACCCTTTCATGCATACTGGTCACTCCAGAGGACAGTTATTCTCCAGCTCTTCTCTTATATATTCATGGGTTTTGTTGTTTTAGTTCCATATCAGCCAACACAGTGGACGCTTATGCATCATCCCATAATACATTGTAATTCATACCATTACTGTAACTTTGCAGATCAGGTTGATAAACCTGATCTGCAGTAACGTGTTAAATCAATTGCTAATTGTTATTAGACTGTAATCAACAGTTTTCTTAATCAAAAAGGTTTTTTTTTTTTTTTTTTTGCATATTATCTGCATGAAGTTAGTAATAACTAGTATTAGAGTATGTTAAAATGTGAGAAAACATCAGATTAGCTGCATGAAAAATGTTTTTATTTCATAGTTTTCACCCAGTTTATCACTTTCTGATGATGGGTTTTAAATACATGGGGTTTTTTTGCTTCAAAAATTGGTGTCCAGCTGAGTGGACATTTTTGTAACTTCATGAAAAATAGGTTCATAATAAAATTTCAATCGCGTTGTTTTTTTCATGCCTAAAGAGGAATAAAAACACTAAGGAAAAAAACTCAACTAAGGTTCTCATAATTCATGCATGAAAGGGTTAATATTTCTGTCATATATTTCTGTAATTGATAACACAGGGAGGTCATTTCTACATTTTTTTTTTTTTATATCAGTGTATTTTACTTTTAGAGAGTAAGAGTATTACACAGAAGGAGTTATTGCCAGTTTATCTGCCTCTGATTGAAAGTGCTGCCAAATTGCAATTTCTAGGACATGGATACCTTCTGGAATCACAGCATTTTAGTCAACTGAGAGCTGGTGTAATTAGTAAAATAACCAAAACGCAATGTCTGTTTTTGGTAAATCAGGTAGAATTACAGAATTTCGCTATATTAAGGTCTAACCGGCATTCATTTGTAATATAACCCACATGGTTTTATAATGACTTTCCTTTTGGGGATAAATAAAACTGTATCTGTGTCTGCAATATGACCAGAAATATTAAAGGAACAAGAATTCAAAGTGTGAAAATGTATGAAGGGTTTCATAAGTCGGTGTCTCTAATAGAAGATGTATGCATATTATGTGACTGTATGTGCTTTATGTCACCCATCTCCAACGACCACATTCATAATCCACCCCCACATCCAGGCTGAGCCACAAAGAGCCTCGGATCTGTCGCCTGTTGGTCGCTTCCATAGAATCAATCACTGAAAAAACAGGGAAAAAAGAGCAAAAAACAAACAAACAAACAAAAAATTCTCTGCATAATCAAGTCTATGAAAGCATGTTTAGCAAGAAAAGAAGTGGATGCTATTGCATTTAATTCGCATATATGTACATTTCTTCAACGCATGCTTTTAGAATGAATGGAAGTGGATGCATGGAGGCATTTTATAGTGTTTCTGAGAGAACAGCTGATCAGTATCAAGCAAATAAGTACCGAAAATTAGAGGATGCCTAGTCATTTGTTAACAATTGCATGTATCTTGTTAATATTTTTAGGAGTTTGAGACATATTTGGCAGAACTTTATACAAATGCATGTTTTTACCAGATCTCAGAGTTTGATTTAGTAAAACTTTAAATGTTTAGATCAGTGGTTCCCAATGTTTTTTGACCCGTGCCCCCATTTTAACATCACAAATTTCTGGCGACCCCAAACATTCAAAATAGAGACTTTTGTTTTTGCTAAAATTAATTTCTTTTTGATCATGTAATAGTTTTCTGTACTATGTTGCAAATAAACGTTAATTTTAGACGACATTTAGTCTATATAATGTATATTATTATGGACAGGAGGCAGAAAAGCCAGGTGTAGATTACTGCACAAAGTGAGAATTTGATTTTCCTTGGTCAGGATATGTACAGTCAGTCCAGCTTGGATTTACAAGGCTGACAATTAATACTGAACAAACAAGAACTCAAACTATGAATTACACTGGGTTACAAAAAAATGTTTTTTGCAAGTTGTCTAGGTTTTTTCAACTGAATTAGGACCATTTTGCACCGCTAAATCCAAAAATGACATCTGTTTTTCTCAATCAGGTCAGGTTTTTTTGCTAATATGATTTTGAAAAATTTGATCTTCTCACAAAATATAATAATTAATACCAAAGTAAGATTGGTAAGCACACTTTATGAAACTTGTGACTTGATTCCTGTTAGGTACAATGGTGTATTCACCGCAGATGTAGCAGAATACGTCAGGCTTATTTTTGCAAGATCTTCTAGTCGAAGTCATTTCATTCATCTGTAATATTAAAAAAAAAACATTAATCATAAATTGGCAAAAGTAAAATCTTCAGAACTCATGTATTGCAAGAAATATGAAAGAATATTGTATCATATGATGTGAAAATGCCCATAAATGTAAGCAAAAATGTTAAAAACCCAATATGTAGCATAGTTCAGAAAGTTGACCTGATTGAGCAAAATTAATGCGATTTTTGGATTCAGCACACCAAAATTATCCTAAATCAGCTCAAAAAACTTCAGCAATAAATTTGTTGTTGACCAGTGTTATGAAAGAGCTGCAGCATCTGAAACTGACCACAATGAACATTTGACAGATAAACAGTACCACAGTGCTTCAGTTTCAGCTTCAGTTTGTCATGTATTTTATGGATTGGGATTATCTCTGTCAACTCACTATATATTTTTTAATAGTAATTTTAAATTTAGTTTTATCAATTACTAAAAATTTCAGGCGACCCCATTTGAATTCCAGGCGACCCCACTTGGGGTCCGGACTCCAGGTTGAAAAACACTGCAATAAAGGCTCCAGTTTCAAAGAACTGGAATTTTCTGTCAGTGTTTTAATGGTTCAGGCTTTACAGGGTTAAATACAGATTCCAAACAGTCATTCCATTATTCACTTTCATTTCATTTTATTTTATTCATTCAAAATTTGTAAAAAATCTCTGGAACTCCTTGCCACCGGAGCTCAGAAATACCACTTCACTCCCTCTCTTCAAATCCAAATTCAAAACCCATCTGTTTAGGATCGCTTTCTCTTTGTGACCATAATTACATTCTCCAATTTTTAACCTGCCTTTTATTTTTTACCCTGTTTTATCGCTTGTTTTATACTCTGCGGTTTACTGTATGGTGTCCTTGAGTGCCAAGAAAGACACCTACAAATAAAATGTGTTATTATTATTATTATTATTATTATTATTATTATTAAAATTTCAAGTACTCCCTGGGCGTCTTCTAAGTACCCCAGGGGTACGCGTACCCCCATTTGAGACAAACTGCTGCTTTTAATTTGAGGTTTCCTGCTTCTCAGTAAGGTCACTCACTCACAGCTCTGAAATAACCCAAACTTTCCAGTGCAGTTTGACTCGTGCCTTTTAGATGATGCTTACATATTGGCTCGGTTCCATCCAGACCACCAGACCAAGGTTATTATTGTTAACGAAAACTAACAAAATGACGAAAACTAGAATTGAAAAAACATTTTCGTTAACTGGAATATATAAAAACTCTAATTAAAAGAAAAAAAAAAAACGATAACTAACTGAAACTGTATTGTGTGCTTACAAAACTAACTAAAACAAATAAAAATTATGGATAAAATTCCCTTTGTTTTCATCTTTGTCAATGTCAGACTGATACGAAATTGATTTATTTTGCTCTAGCAATTTTAGCTAGCGGCTCCATACGACACTTCACGGTCCGTCACTTCTCGTCACTTGTGGTTTACAGTCGTCTTCTGGTCCCCGCTCTACCTGGAAACATGGAGACTAAAGTTGGGAGAAAGTTATACAAGCTTATGGAAGTGCTGTCCCAAAAACTGTGTCAGTTTTGTGTGGTTGTTTGATGAATTCTAGAAATGATTCAACATTGTACAGGATGGGGAAGCAAAATTTACAATGAACATTTAGTTGTTTTTTCTCAGCAGGCACTACGTCAATTGTTTTGAAACCAAACATATACTGATGTCATAATCATACCTAACACTATTATCCATACCTTTTCACAAACTTTTGCCCATATGAGTAATCAGGAAAGCAAACGTCAAAGAGTGTGTGATTTGCTGAATGCGCTCGTCACACCAAAGGAGATTTCAAAAATAGTTGGAGTGTCCATAAAGACTGTTTATAATGGAAAGAAGAGAATGACTATGAGCAAAACTATTACGAGAAAGTCTGGAAGATACTATTAAAGAAGAATGGGAGAAGTTGTCACCCCAATATTTGAGGAACACTTGCGCAAGTTTCAGGAAGCGTGTGAAGGCAGTTATTGAGAAAGAAGGAGGACACATAGAATAAAAACATTTTCTATTATGTACATTTTCTTGTGGCAAATAAATTCTCATGACTTTCAATAAACTAACTGGTCATACACTGTCTTTCAATCCCTGCCTCAAAATATTGTAAATTTTGCTTCCCCACCCTGTATGTTAAAACCAAATGGGAAAGAGAGCTGGGTGAGGAGATCCTAGAGGGGAAGTGGTACGATATGTGGGAAACACACCAATCAACATCACAGTCACCTAAATAGAGAGAATTTAATTGGAAAAATCTAATTTGTTATTTCATCACACCTAAAATTAAAAGTAAACAAATGCATACTCAACAGCCGGGTTGGAGACTTCGTAATCACATGGATTCAGATCACACACACGCACACACATGTTTTGGAAATGCTGTGCTGGGATATGCAATCCCAAATTCTTGTCTTGTTCTGTACCTCGGACATTTGGAAGAATCAGTGCATAAAGAAGACAGATATCTTGTCCAGATCCTCCTGGTGGTCGGGAAGAAGGCCATAACAAAGAACTGGCTTAAGACTGATGCTCCGTCTTATAAACAATGGATTTCAATCATAGATGATAGACTTGTCATGGAACATCTGACATATAAACTCAAGTTAAAAGAAAATCTCTTTATGAAAAACTGGGGAAAATGGCTGACATTCAGAGACACATGTGGAACCTACTCTCCATTAAAAAATAAAAACTTTGACAAGCTTAGGTTCGTTCAAAAAACTTACAAAAAAATGGATGTGCCAGAAACAGCTGTGTACTCATGTTTAATGTTTGTATAATGTTTATCTGTTTCTTTGTTTTAACCTGATTATTTTCTTTCCTATACCTCAGTTTTGTATGTAAAAGGTCATTGTCTCTCCATTCCTTTCTGTATTTTAACTGATCATAAAAGCCCATCTAGGGACCAGTGCTGCAAATTAGCTTTTGCTATAAGCACTATGATGCATGCATGGGATTGCTGTGTTACATTTCGTCTATGTCTTTTGTATCTGTCCCTATCAAATAAACCAAATAAATAAATAAAAAATGTATCTATTAACCCTCCGGTATCTGGGTGCGCCTTTTAGGCACACTTTGCACTTCGTTTTAAAAAACTTCATATTATTTATCACAATTTAAATAAGGTTAGAATTCAAAAGTTGTTCATTTTTGCATGATCTTTAAAATTCTGCCCACCAACTAAAATTTGCACATTGTAAACAAAAGGAAATTACCAGACTAGCATCTGTCTCCCAAGTGTGCCTAAAACGCACTATTTCTTCCATTTGATATGTATGATTAGGGCTGACTTTGATTTACAAAAATAAAATCAAATTAGAGCAGAAAAATAAATCAATATATAATATTTAATAGTTTCATTTATAGGTGTGCATTTTACGCACACTTGGTGACAGATGCTAGTATTTTTGAACATTTGACCTAGCACCAAAAATAATAATGCAAATTAACCAATGTTGCTGTTAATCATTGACATATGCCAGGATGCAAAAATCCAATAATATGTGATCCACTTTTAATGTAGTATATTGAAAAAAATATTTTTTGTGTGTTTTTTGCATAAAAAAAAAGTTTGTTTACATTACAAACACGGCATTTAAAGGGTTAAAAATGTGACAATTATTGAGTATTTGGTATTTTTATTTACGGCTCAAGTTGATGAAATAGAAAAAAGTGTAAAAGAATTAAAAACAAACTGTATGAAAATTTTATTGATATTATTCCACAAGTGTGCGAAAAAGGCACACTTGGTGCTTAGTAAGGGCCATGCTGGAGGGGATACCAGAGGGTTAACGGTCCTTAATATTCTGACACCAACACACGCTGTTCTTGTCATCTGTTTGTTTTTCTGTTTTTATTTTTTTTTTTTGCTTTTTTCCTGCTCCTCAACCTGAGGAGACTGTATTGTACTGTTAAAAATTGAGAAATAAAAATTGTAAAAAAAAAAAAAAAAAAAAAAGTTGGGAGAAAGCAACAGAGTCCTGTATGGGATTTATTTGAATATGACGGCAAAGAAGATAAAAGATACAACAAAACTAATATTAATATTAAAACTAATCTAAAACTAAGCATTTAGAAAAAAAATGAAAACTAATAAAAACTAGCAAACCTGCTCTAAAAACAAATTAAAACTAACTGAATTAGAGAAAAAAAGTCAAAACTAAATAAAACTAATCTATATTTAAAAAATCCAAAACTATTAGAGCAGAGGTGTCAAACTCATTTTAGTTCAGGGGCCATATTTAGCCCAATTTGATCTCAAGTGGGCCAGACCAGTAAAATAATGACCTATAAATAATGACAAATCCAAGTTTTTCATTTTGTTTAAGTACAAAAAAAAATCCAATTAAATTATGAAAATATTTACATTTTACAAAAAAGATGTGAATAACCTGAAAAAACTGAAATTTCATTGAAAAATTAGTGCAATTTTAACAATATTATGCCTCGACTTATTATTTATACATGTACATTTACACACAGTGTTCCATAAACATTTGGTAACAGGCAGAATATCATTCAAATTTTGGAGTTTGGAACTAAAATTTGAAAAATTTCTACAATATTACGTATGTTATTATTCACACAACTACAGATCACAGTGGATCTAAAAATGCACAAAACATTTAGTAACAGGCAGAATATTGTTCAAATTGCACATTTCGGGTTATTCATCTCTGTTTTTATTTATTTATTTATTTATTTTCATTTTATTGTGAAAGAATAGTTTTGTAAATGTATATATTTTCACAGTGTAATGTTATTTTAAATTTAAATTTAAATTTTTTCCACATAATTTTTCATAAAGAAATTTGGTGGTTGTCATTATTTATGGGTTATTGTGTTGCTATTTTTACTGGAGATCACATTGGTCTGTATGTGGAACCTGAACCAGAATGATTTGGACAACCTGGACTGTTCAGGTTCATTTTTGCACTTTCATCCTGCAGGGCCGGAATGGAACCTTTGGCGGGCCAGATTTGGCCCCTGAGCCGCATGTTTGACACCTTGTTGAGCCGCATTATCTAATAAATTCCCATTATGTAATAAAAGTTCAAAATGTAATAAGAACGTCACGTCATCTTGTAATAAAGTCGCATTATGTAATAAACTGACGCATTTTGTAATAAACTACCTCAATGCATTATGTAGTAATTTTTTTTGCATTATGTAGTAAGTTATTACAATTTGAGAATTTTTTTTTACAAAATGCACTTGACACATTTTTATTTTCAGGAAAATGTAATAACATGGTTCATTACGTAATAACGACACACAAGTAGATTTTTTCCCCCTCTTTAATTGAACTAGCCCTGCAGATTAGTAGTTGTAGTAGTGCTAATGATAGCCTACCTATTAGCATTACATTCACAATTAGTACACACACTCCAACATGTACACACAAAGTATAAAATGCTGATGTTGAACAATAAATGGCTTCATTTCTAAACAGGACCTTTTCAAGGCAAATTAAAATATTTTGATCAATATAAGGTGTCTATGCCAGTTGAAAAAAAAAAACAAAAACCTCAAGAAAGTGTCTTTAACAATGTAAACAACATTTCTGGATATAAAAAAGAGCTAAACCATCACACCTTTGGTACATACGTAATGAACCATGTTATTACATTTTTTTTTTAATAAAAATGTGTCAAGTGCATTTTGTAATAAATTTCTCAAATTATAATAACTTACTACATAATGTGAAAAAATTCACTATATAATGCGTTGACGTCATTTATCACAAAATGCGTCAGTTTATTACATAATGTGGCTTTACTACAAGATGACGTGACATTCTTATTACATTTTGAACTTTTATTACATAATGGGAATTTATTACATAATGTGGCTCAACACACCTGTGTATTAGAACCTAGCACCGGACTTCCCCGTTTGCTGTCCCTTTGTGTTTATTAATACTTCCTGTGTTTGCTTCTCCACAGAAACCTCGGTTATTTTGCGAAGCAGCTCAGTCCGTCTGCGGTCATCCTTAGCCTGTGGGAGGCTCGCCACCAGGACACTGCTGACCTTGACTCTCTCGCCAGCGCCCTGGAGGAGATTGGCAAGATCCACTCCAAAAGCTCCCCTAAGGACCAGGATGAGCCAGAGTCCGACTTCGGTCAGACAGAAGCGGGCAGCCTGTGCAGAACAGGCAAACTAGCGAGTCATCAAACCGAGGACTCCGCCCCCGAATATACAGGCTGAGATAAAAGAGACGCTCAAACGAACTGAGGCGTGTCTGCGTACGCGCGCGGCCGGTGATGGACAACGCGCTGTGGCGGTGCGCCGGGGAGGGGGGGAGGGGTGAGGTGAGGTGTCACGGGGTTGTCGGTGAGTAGGCGGCGAGAGCAATCAACACGCCGACCAATCACAACAGGTTGAGGTGAGCAACCGCCTGGTGTGGATCAACCCTCGTCCTTCACCGATCTTGTCTGAGGATGGACTCAGACCGGGGTTTTTCACACTACTTCTTGTTTCTTCTAGTTTTAGTTCCCTACTCTACATTTTTATTCTTTCTCTCAGCTCAGAGGGTAAGTCGGGGGGGGGGGAGAGAAGGGGAAGCGAAGGGGTTGGTGTTTCCTGAATTTTTTCTGTCAGTATATTCTCAGTCTGTGTTAGAAAAAGATATCACTGTCCCTGCTTTTGGTAACACTTTATAATAAGTACACACTATGAAGCATTAGTTAAACATTAACAAATACTGAATTAATTATTTATAAAGTATATTTGTGACATGAATACTCATTAGTATATGGTTTATAAGCACAGTTATAATGGTTTTACTCATCATTAATAAGTACATTCAGTCGCTAGTGTTTGCTCCTGGAGGATTCTGTTGAGTTTCTGTAAATTGGCTTCGAGTCTAGTTTTGACCAGCTCTATATATAAAGTGTCATGAGATAACTTTTGTTGTGATCTGGCGCAATATAAATAAAATTTGATTGATTGATTGATTTGATCGGTTTTCCCCTGTAAGTCGCTTTGGAGAAAAGCGTCTGCCAAATGCATAAATGTAAATGTACATTAGTTAAGCATTAGCAAATACTGAATTCATTATTTATAAAGCATATTTCTGGCATTAATACTCATTAGTATATGGTTTATAAGCACAGTTATAAATGTTTTACTCATCATTCATAATCATTCATTATTCAGTCATGTAGTTTGTTTGATAATCCCATGTACTGTGTCTTTCCTTTGTTAGAATAACTGAAACTTTTGTGAGTCTTCAGGCGTTGCCAACCTTTAAATCTCATTTGTAAATGCTTTATATGGCATAGATCAGGGGTGTCAGGGGGCCACATTCAACTAAATGTGATCAGAAGTGGGCCGGACAAGTAAAACAATAAAATAATAATATATAAATAATGTCGACTCCCAACTTTCCTCTATGTTTTAGAGAGAAACATGTAAAATTACATTACATTATCCTTTAAAACAATGTGAGTAACATGAACAAACTGAATAAATAAGTGCAATTTTAACAATATTATGCTCCAGTTTATCATTTACAGACATAATATTCTTAAAATTGCGCTTACTTCTCATAAGACGTTTCAGGTTATTCACAGTTTTTGCGAAATTATACTTTGTTTTAGAGTAAATGCATGAAAATTCTTACATTTACAAAGAACCTGCTTTAGATCATATTAGTCTGAATGTGGAACCTGAACAATAATGATTGTTAATATCTTAGTGTAATTTTTGAATTTCACACATTCATCCAAAGGGCCGGACTGGACCCTTTGGTGGGCCGGATTTGGCCTCCGGGCCGCATGTTTGACACCTGTGTCATAGATAGTGCACACTTTAGATGAGCTCACACCATAGACTTAATTAATGAGTAGTAAGTGCTTTATAACAACCTGAAATAATGAATTCCTGTATTAATAACTGTTTATAGGACATCTGTCGGAAAAGAAATGTGTGAGTTAGTATAAAATACCCCATAAAATATTCACTAACCATTAGTACATGTCCGAAAAGTGTATGTGCGAACATAAATGCACATCATAACCGGTTTGTAAGCGATGCAATATTAAATTTTTAAATGCTGAATCCATAATTTATAAAGTATGAAAATATAATCATTAAGCATATTGTAGATGAGCTTATTAATGATGAGTAAAACCATTATAACTGTGCTTATAAACCATATATTAATGAGTATTCATGTCAGAAATATGCATTATAAATAATGAATTCAGTATTTGTTAATGCTTAACTAATGTACTTAATAATAATGAGTAAGACCATTATAATTGTGCTTATAAACCATATACTAATGAGTATTCATGTCAGAAATATGCTTTAATAATAATGAATTCAGTATTTGTTAATGCTTAACTAATGCTTCATAGTGTGTACTTATTATAAAATGTTACCCTGCTTTCTCTTCTTCTTTCACCACACACACAGCAGCTGGACATATTTGCATAGAAACCTTCACATGCAAATACAGCGGCACAACTGTGGTATCCTTTCCCCGAAACCTCTGTTTGTGATCTTAGTTCTTTTCCAACCACAAAAAAAAGTGTTGTTTTTTTTTTTTTGTTTTTTTTTGGATGTTCGACACGAAATAATATTTTTAAACGGACGCTGCTGATTTGCTTAAATGTTGTGATTGTGAACTTTCAAAGCCAAGTATCTTAAAAACTCAATCATGTTCATCTAAGAAAAAAAAAAAATGCTAAGAAAGTTCAGGACTTCACAGACAGACAGACTGACAGTGTTGTACGTTCATTTATACAAAAAAAAAAAAATTATAAAAAAAAAAAAAAAAAAAAAAAAAACACACAATGTCAGCCCTGGTGTAACCGTGAAGGACAGTTTGGTCAGAGGCAACACTTCACACACGTGTTGTGCAGAAAAGCGTGGTTTTGCCGTAATGTGTGAGAGTGAGATTTCAAACCGTGGCATTACACTTCATTACAGTTTCCTGCGGTGGGAGATAGAATGCAAGGACGCTGTAAAACATTATTTCCTGGCGCCGCGGGGAGCGTATCGCTGCGTCTTATCACCCAATTCCTACCATTAACACCCGTCACATAGTCTTCATATCAGGCCCTGACACACCCCAATATACACAACCGCCACCTCACACACACACACACACACATACACGCTGACATTTCAAGGCGACGGCGCTGTGTCATGAGTGTTTTCAATAAGGCGCTCTGTACAAAATACAAGATGCAGCCTCTTATCTGCTAATCAAAGTCAAACAAACATCTCCGAGATAAGAGAATGGCGTTGTGTAGGAAAGAGCAGCGGCTGCATGGGAATCTCCAGGGGGATGAGAGGGAAAGCTATCGGCGTAACAACAGCACTGGTTGAGGTCGTGGGCGTTGTTGATATAAAAGCCTCCAGAATGACCCGGAAAGTCTGCAATCTGAAGTCTGAAGCCCAACGCCGTCATATGAGGCTGAAATAACGATAAGTGAATCTACATCTGAGGTTTTCTGTGGAAACATAAGAAGAGGAGGTTGAAACAGGCCAACCTCGGCTGGCAGGGCACGAAACTACACTCACAGTCAATGAAAACTTTGAGAGCATATTTTTTGACATCATTTTTATTTTGAAACCCTACACTGGAATTTTTTTCATAGGAATCATTTGTTTAGGATATTGGCGTACAGAGACAAAAAAATCTAAAGTTTCAAGAATAATTTCAAAACAAAAAACTTAACAAAAGAAAATGGCACCAGCCAAACACAAAGTCACAACTAGGGATGGGAATGGTTAAGAATTTAACCGAACGAATTATCGATTCTGCTTATCGATCCGATTCCTTATCGATTCTCTTATCGATTCTCATTAGGTGAGGGAATAAAAGAGTAGAAACGGGTGTGTTTGCATTAACTGTCTTTTATATTTCCATCTCTCCCCAGAAAATATAATATATACAGTGTGTACAAATAATAAGAACAGATGATGCCGGGCCTGGTTCGGGGGGGGGGTGGCAGCGGGATGCAGTGGAAGTGAAACTAAGGACACTTTACTAATTCCTCTATTGCCACATTTCTACTACGTGGAACCGGTTCAACTAGGCTCGGCTCATCTCCCGTTGTTGTGCACCTCATTTCCTTTCCCCTACCTTTGGAAACTTGTATTTGAGGAGTTACGACATTTTTTTGCCCACACCGGAACCAGAACTGGGCCCGGCGTTCACTCTGCCGCTACATTCACAAGCGCCGCTAAGTAGCGTATCAAATACGTGACATTCCTGTAAATGATTCACATACTGTGGACAAATGTTTGAGCATACTAGAGGGATTCCACCTTTTTGAAGACAGGGAAGCTTTGACCAAAACAATACAGTGTAAGTGTGACGTCATCGCACATGCGCAACAAAGGCGGAATGGATAAGCAGAATCGTTAAACAGGCAGGCAAACGATTCCAAGGAATCAAACTACTGGGAACCGGTTCTCAAAAAGAACCAGATCTCTATTCCCATCCCTTGTCACAACAGTAGCGGTCCTGGTCGGGAGTTGTCACACACTCTCTCTCTCCCTGGATGCGGTCTGTGGTCAACAGAGCCTGTGGTGTTGTGGCGTTCAACCAGGTTTCTGATTGTGGGTTGGGAACAGCCCATACATAGGCCCGGCTTTATCACTGGAGCTCAAACTGGCCTCCAGCATACCCAGTGCCCGGAGACGTTGTTCATGTGATAGACGTGGCATGATGCCGTTCACTGGACTAACAATGGTGGCCTTTTTTCGGCCTTTATACAGGGTGGGGAAGCAAAATTTACAATATTTTGAGGCAGGGATTGAAAGACAGTGTATGACCGATTAGTTTATTGAAAGTCATGAGAATTTATTTGCCACAAGAAAATTTCCATAATAGAAAATGTTTTTATTCTATGTGTCCTCCTTCTTTCTCAATAACTGCCTTCACACGCTTCCTGAAACTTGCGCAAGTGTTCCTCAAATATTGGGGTGACAACTTCTCCCATTCTTCTTTAATAGTATCTTCCAGACTTTCTCGTAATAGTTTTGCTCATAGTCATTCTCTTCTTTCCATTATAAACAGTCTTTATGGACACTCCAACTATTTTTGAAATCTCCTTTGGTGTGACGAGTGCATTCAGCAAATCACACACTCTTTGACGTTTGCTTTCCTGATTACTCATATGGGCAAAAGTTTCTGAAAAGGTATGGATAATAGTGTTAGGTATGATTATGACATTTGGTTTCAAAACAATTGACGTAGTGCCTGCTGAGAAAAAACAACTAAATGTTCATTGTAAATTTTGCTTCCCCACCCTGTATAGGCCTTCAAAACCAATCCTCAAATTGTGCAGATACCCACTGAGTATTGCTCGATGTGTATTTGGTCCACTTTTGCAAAGAGACCAACCCATGTGCAATGAACTGTGACAACATGACAACTCATCATTATCTCAACTACCCGAGCACTAACTCATCAATAAATCCACAATGAATAATTACAACCCCCCTACAAGTAGAAATATGCAGACATTTCTACCTCAAAGTTTCTATTGACTGTCAGTATAGAAGTAGGAAACTAGTAGTATGACTCAGCGTAAAGCAGGGGTGTCAAACATACGGCTCGCGGACCAAAACCGGCCCATCGCAGGGTCCGATCTGTTATTAACAAATGTTCAGATATTAACCCATAAAGACCCAGCGCTACTTCTGTGGCAGTTCTCAAATGAATTTCTCTGTGTTTTGACCCTTTCTTAAGTGATTTATCACCATTTATTACACTATTATCCTCTGTATTTTACATTTCTCCAGTGAAAATCAGGTATTTTTCCTACATTTAACCCCATAAAGCCTGAACCATTAAATCACTGACAGAAAATTCCAGTTCTTTGAAACTGGAGCCTTTATCGGTCCTAGACCGAATTTTTCTTTTTTCTAATATCAATTCCTGTGTATAAGTTTCAATTTTGTATCATATTTGATACATTGGGTCTCAATTAGGGCTGTGTATTGGCAAGAATCTAGCGATACGATACAAATTACAATACTACGATCACGATACAATATATCACGATATATCATGATACTCTTAAAAAGGCAAGTTTTTCACTTGTTTCTTTTTTTTTTATGATAATTTCCTTGAAGAACTGAATTACACCAGAAATCTGCACAAATACTAAACACATTTTTATTTGATCACAACAGGATCTAATGCTATATCACAAAATGTTCCTGTGTTCAAATTTAAATTCTGTTTTACAGACATTACAGTTTCAGATCCTGCTCAAATGTTCATATTCTATTAGTTCAGAACTAACATCAGAACATTATTTTAGTTCAATCCCAACAAAGGAACTAACATTATTTAATAAAAGAGTGTGAAATTATAATAAATAAAAAAGAAAAAGAAAAATCCAAAAATGAACCTCCACAATATCTGCATTTGAATAAATACTTAAAAATGTTGATACAGTACTTTTTAATATTGATACAGTATTGTGAAATGAAATATCGCGATATATTGCAGAACCGATCTTTTCTTACACCCCTAGTCTCAATGCTCAAATATTATTATCTTTGAACAAAAAAAAAAACAACATAATATAACACAAACATGTCTAACAAATTGGTAATTCCTTTTCAAAATTGACAAAGTTCTGCCTCCTTCCTCATTAATTTAATCTTGTAGTGTCACTGGGAAGGCCTCTGGTGAACGACTTCCTCCCCCCCTGGTGGATTACCTGTGTATTGTATGTATCTAATTGTATACATCAGGTTTTTCAAGAAAAAAAAATATCACACTAGTTATGTAGAGGACTTCAAAACTCATGAATCAAATATGATACATTTGGTGTTACAGGGTTAATTCACTGATCATGTAGATGTTTGTTAAAGCTCAGATTAAAGTTGAGGGTTATTATATCAGAAACAGAGAAAACTATCAAGAACTGAATGTAAAAACAACTGTCTCCATCCACTTGTCATTCAGATATTTAAAAAAAAAAATGACAGTAATGTTCATTGGAGTGTTAAGAATGAAGAGCTCTGACATTCTGTAAAAATGACAATATATTGGATTCGATTTTTTTTTTTTTTTTTTTTTTTTTTTTTTCAGATTGATTTTTAAAAAGTAGATTTTTTTTTACCTTTACATGTTTCGGCTACACCTGCAGCCTTCCTCAGAACAGACACAGGTGTAGCTGAAACATGTAAAGGTAAAAATACTCAACTTTTTTTAATCTAACAAAAAAGAGAAGGAATCTTTATACCTTCAGTAGACAGTATGAACGTGATGTATTGGATAGTCAAGAAATGAACTGAATTTATTTACACCGACGGGGGGGGGGGTTATATGACCGCTAAAATGACCAGATGAGATGAGAACTGTCAAGAAATAACTTTTAAAGAGTCAAAGAAAGTGACTCTGGGTTAAAAAGTAGACACACTGTTGTCGTTTTCACCACTGGACACAACTCTAAAAAATGAGAACTACAGTCATTTTTAGAGCAACTTCTACATGGATTTTCCCTACACTGAGCCTTTCCTAAGTGATTTATCACCATTTGCTGTAATATTACAATCTGGATTTTGCATTTTTCAGTGAAAATCATGTGTTTTTCTATATTTAATTCACTGATCATGTAGATGTTCATTAAAACTCAGAATAAAGTTAAGGGTTATTTTATCAAAAATAGAAAAAACTTAAGAAAAAATTACTTTTTCAGCAAAGATACCAACAAATTAAAGTGTGTCCATCCACTGTCATTGATCCAACTCCATGGGTTTTATGGGTGAATCAGTGTTGTAGAAGATGACTGTGTTTCTATGGTAACTACGGAGCCTCTGAACGCCCAAATGGGTCATATCTGATGACCATGAAAAGACGACTAACTGTATTTTACACCAATTATTTACATGGATTGATTGAATCGATGGATCAATAGGTATTAAATATTATACGTGTGGATGTTTGGGTCTTTATGGGTTAATAATCATTTTAGTTCTGGTTTCACATTCAGTCCAATTCGATCTTCAGTGGGTGGGATCAGTAAAATACTTTCAAAATAACCTATAAATACTGACAACTCCAAACTCTCTTTGTCTACTATCCTTTCACAAAAAATGTGAATAACCTGAACAAATATGAGCGACCTGAAATGTTTTAAGAGAAGTAAGCGCAATTTTATCGATATTCTGCCTGTTACTAAATGCTTTTTTTGTGTTTGTAGATCCACTGTGATCTGTGTGTTTTAATTTACATATAGAAATGAGAAGCTGAGGCATAATATGGTTTAAATTGCACTTATTTTTCGTAATAAATTTCATGTTTTTCCCACAATTCTTCATTTCATTCAGATTTTAAAAGAGTAGTTTGTACATGTAAACATTCCTGTAATATGTAGTATTCCTTTTTTTCCCCTCAAAATCAGTGGTTCTCAAACTTTTTACAGTGGAGTACTCCCTGAATTATACTTTTTTATCCAAGCACCCCCAACTCTCGCTTCAGCATTTTTGATTGAAAAAAATTTGGCAACATTTGTTTCTGTGCCAAAGTTGTTGGTTTATATTTTCAAAACTTTGCAAACAAACATTTAAATTAAATTAAATTAAATTAAATTAAATTAAATTAAATTAAATTAAATTAAATTAATAAATAAATAATAATAATAATAATAAAATTTAAGTACATTTTGTGTGCAAAATATAAACTAATGTGTCCTCTCTCATTGATAAAAAATAAATAAGTTGGTCATTGATTAATAAATGAACCTTTCATCAACAAAAAATAATTATTTATCTACTCAAATAAACTCATGTTGAATAATATAAAATAGAAATGTTCTTCAAATGTTACCAAAGTTTAAACAAGATGATTGACAATAAAACTATTATATGAATGTATTTATTGTTTTATATTTCAGCATTAATTCTCATTATTTATTTTGTGCATGATGACTTATTTAATGTATTTTTCAAAAAAAAAATTTTTTCAAGTACCCCCTGGGCTTCTTCCAAGTACCCCTGGGGGTACACGTACCCCACTTTGGGAACCCCTGCTCTAAAACATACATTTACATTTATGCATTTGGCAAATGCTTGTTTCCATAGAAACTTACAGAGGAAGATGAACAATTAAGCCCTGTCTCTACTTTATTTGTAAAGCACTTTAAAACAACCTTAGAGGACCAAAGTGGAGAAGAATAAATAAAAACCAAAATAAAAGAATAAAATACAAGAATAGGTTAAAGACATAAAACAGCAGTACAATTAAAAACAGTGTTATACAGAAGAATAAAAAAGCAAAATAATAGAATAAAATACAAGAATAGATTAAAAAATACATAAAAACAGCTGCACAATTAAAAACAGTGTCACACAGTAGAATAAAATAGCAAAATAAAAGAATAAAATACAAGAATCGATTAAAAAAAGATATAAAAACAGATGTACAATAAAATACAATGTCGTACAGAAGAATAAAAAAGCAAATAAAGGAATAAAATACAATAATCAATTAAAAAAGACATAAAAACAGCTCTACAATTAAAAACTGTGTCGTATAGAAGAATAAAAAAGCAAAATAATAGAATAAAATACAAGAATAGATTAAAAAAAGATATAAAAACAGATGTACAATAAAATACAATGTCGTACAGAAGAATAAAAAAGCAAATAAAGGAATAAAATACAAGAATCAATTAAAAAAGACATAAAAACAGCTCTACAATTAAAAACTGTGTCGTATAGAAGAATAAAAAAGCAAAATAATAGAATAAAATACAAGAATAGATTAAAAAAAGATATAAAAAAAAACAGCTCTACAATTAAAAACAGTGTCATACAAAAAAATTAAAAAGCAAAATAATAGAATAAAATACAAGAATACATTAAAAAGACATAAAAACAGCTGTACAATTAAAAACAGTGTCATACAGAATAAAAAAGCAAATAAAGGAATAAAATAAAAGAATAGATTAAAAAAGACATAAAAACGTCCGAACAATTAAAAACGGTGTCATACAAAAAAGTAAAAAAGCAAAATAATAGAATAAAATACAACAATAGATTAAAAAAGACATAAAAACAGCTGTCCAATTAAAAACAATATTGTACAGAAGAATAAAAAGCGAAAATAATAGAATAAAATACAAGAACAGATGAAAAAAGATATAAAAAAACAGCTGTACAATTAAAAACAGTGTCGTACAGAAGGATAAAAAAGCAAAAATAAAAGAATAAAATACAAGAATGCACACATAAAAACAGCTGCACAATGAAAAACAATGTCTTACCAAAAAATAAAAAAAAAACAAAATAATACAATAAAAATACAAGAACAGATTAAAAAGACATAAAAACAGCTGCACAGTTAAAAACAGTGAAACTAAAAACACAAATCAGTACCAAATAAAACAACAGAATAAAAATAATAATACATTCAAACATGGAATATTTACAACATAGAGAACAGTTTGGAGTTGACATTATTTCTGTATTATTCTGTTCTTATTTCACTAGTCCGCTTCATTTCAGATCATACTGGACTGAACTGAAATGACTCTGAGCCCTCTGGTATAAAGAGATGAAAACAGGTTCAGTACAGCACTGACTCTTTTCTCTTTATTCACTCGGCAGAGGTGAGGGTTTTCTAAGTAAACGCGAATGAACGTTGTGATTTGACTCATTTGGTTTCACCCACACGCAAATGCAGGAAACATTATAACCACGAATAAATAATACCCCCCCCCCCCCCCCCCTTCCTCTGGTCTTTTCCTTTATCTCAACTGCATTGTGTCAAAAGGAGAAATCTAAAAGGAAACAACAGTCGCTTTTCCATTAGACATCTGCGCAAACTTTTCCGATATTTACTAAATGTCGAAAAAACAGAAATGCGTAATGTCGGTTTTTCCATTAAATCACAAATGCGATGATTTGTTTATTTACTCTCACGACATGACACGAGAAGTCATTCCATAAACATGGCAACGATCGTAAATATGGTGTTGATTTACAGCTATATTCAGTATTATTATATATTACGCCTCTATCTCGTACTAAATTAACCATGATCGGGTTTCCTGGTGTGTCCACACATACCGCGACATGTTTCTTCTTCTTCTTCGCTTGTTGTAACATATGTCAATATCCGTTTTTTTTTTTAATTCAA
The DNA here is from genome assembly GCF_902148855.1 of Sphaeramia orbicularis. Lineage (NCBI taxonomy): Eukaryota > Metazoa > Chordata > Actinopteri > Kurtiformes > Apogonidae > Sphaeramia > Sphaeramia orbicularis. The sequence goes on along the minus strand of NC_043965.1, from coordinate 42,046,340 downwards.
CTGACTCTAGTTGCGAAAAAAGGTCTTTCCATTGTAGTTTTGCATGATATACCATTTGTGCTACACCCGAAAAACCACCTCTTGTCAGCGCAAAAACTTTTAATCAAAAAATGAGACTTTTTGGTGAAATTGTCATTTTTCCATTAGGCAAATTTTTATGTGCAAGTTATATTTGTGCAATTTGAGGGTCAATGGAAAAGCGACTACTGACTCTTTTCTCTTTATTCACTCGGCAGAGGTGAGGGTTTTCTAAGTAAACGCGAATGAACGTTGTGATTTGACTCATTTGGTTTCACCCACACGCAAATGCAGGAAACATTATAACCACGAATAAATAACACCCCCCCTTCCTCTGGTCTTTTCCTTTTATCTCAACTGCATTGTGTCAAAAGGAGAAATCTAAAAGGAAACAACAGTCGCTTTTCTACCAACCCTCAAATTGTGCAAATATAATTTGCGCATAAAAATTTACCTAATGGAAAAACGACAATTTCGCCAAAAGTTTCATTTTTCGATTAAAAGATTTTTTGTGTTGGCAAGAGGTGGTTTTTCGGGCGTAGCGCAAATAGTATATCACGCAAAACTGCAAAGGAAAGAATTTTTTTTGCAACTAGAGTCAGGCAAATTAAAAAACGATGTTGACGTACGTTACAACAGGCGAAGAAGAAGAAACATGTCGCGGTATGTGTGGACACATCAGGAAACCCAATCATGTTTTAATTTAGTACGAGATAGAGCGGTAATATATAAAAATAATAATGAGGAATATATCTGTAAATCAACATATTTACGTTCATTGCCATGTTTACGGAATGACTTCTTGTGTCATTTTGCGATAATAAAAATACATTTGCAATTGTGTCATTTTGCGATAATAAAAATACAAATCGTCGCATTTGTGATTTAATGGAAAAACCGACATTACTCACTTCTGTTTTTTCAACATTTAGTAAATATCGGTAAAGTTTTGCGCAGATGTCCAATGAAAAAGCGACTAGTGAGAGCATGTTTTTCTTCGTCAGTAAATCCGATCATTATGAGTTACATAATGAAACTGTCGCTCCTAGTGAAAGAAACTCAACCATTTTCTCCGCATACCTCATTCTGCAGCGACAAAACGTGTACTGCTAAGGATATTTTTAACAGCTCGATGTGTTTTAAATACGCGGTTTATCACAAATACGTTAAAGCTTAGTGATTCTGACCTGATATATGTGAACGGTTTCATCCCGCCATGGTAAGAAACCTTTTTTTTTTTTTTTTTTTTATTTTGGCATCATTTCTATGCATTTTCTAATCGAATTATATTCATCGTTTATGTAATTTCTGCTAGCAAGTGAAGAATGTGAAGGTTACTATTTTGTCATTTTTTCCCCCTCCTTCGTATATGATTGTTTCCTTAATTGTGACTAACTGGATTCTCCTTTTTTTTCATTCCTGCAAAGCAAAGAGTGTCAAAAATGGAAACGTTGTGCTTTTGTAACGCTTAGCGGTGGCTTATGTTGCATCCAGAGCATCCCGTCTGTGCCGGTACACCTCATCCCGCTCATCGATCGCCATCATTCTGGATGTGTTTCTACTCTCGTCTACTGTATCTCATAAATGTGTAGCGGTTCTGTTTCTTAAAGTGAGCTCAGACACACAAACATAAGACGTGTTTTCACTATGTATAATGCTTTGGTGTAAGACTAACCCTGTTCACTGTCGCGTTCACGATTTTCCGTCACCGGAGTTGGTCGGCCCCCATGCTCTTTTTTGCTTCACGCATGGCCTTCGGCTTCATATCACTATTCTTGTGCCTTGTTTAACTACTGTAAATGGTGAATGTTGTAAAGTACAGATGGGGATGAAAAAAAAAAAAAAAAAAAAAAGAGAACAATTAATCATACTGACATACATTTAAAGGTATTAGTTGACAAAGTATTTAAGATTATACTATTGAATAGGCTGCAGAGCTTTTCTAGTGCTGAACATCTATGTTTGGTAATGCCAGGGCAGCTTTGTGGTATATTGTATCTATAATTATGGACATTTTGGATGTTTTCTGTACAGTAGAATTTGCAAATGTATATGCAGCCTTTTGGAAATAAATGTACAGTTGAAAGATCTCAAGTTGTGGTGTTTCATTTGTCCAGTGGAATGTTTTATTTGGTTCCTCAGTGTGACGTCAGAGGAAATGCATGAATAATAAACCTTTCATGCATGAATTATGAGAACCTTAGTCAAGATTTTTTTCTTGTGTTTTTTATTCCTCCCTAAGCATGAAAAAAAAATGATACGATTGAATTTTTTTTTCATAGCGTTACAAAAATGTCCATGTATTTAATTTTTTAAGTAAAGAAACGTGTTTAAAATCCAATATCAGAAAGTACAGAAGAGGATTTAAAGCCACCCGAAAAAAATAAATAAATAAAGTAAGGTCCAATATATATTTGTTATTATTATTTTGAGAAAAAAGTCAGAATTCTGAGGAAAAAAAGTCAGAATTCTGAGATTAACGTCAGAATTCTGAGTTAAAGTCGGAATTCTGAGATTGAAGTCAGAATTCTGAGGGGAAAAAAAGCAGAATTCTGAGTTTAAAGTCAGAACTCTGAGGAAAAAAAGGCAAAATTCCGAGTAAAAAAAGCAGAATTCTGAGTTTAAAGTCAGAATTCTGAGGAAAAAAGCCAGAATTCTGAGTTTAAAGTCAGAATTCTGAGTTTTAAAGTCAGAATTCTGAGATTGAAGTCAGAATTCTAAGGGGAAAAAAAGCAGAATTCTGAGTTTAAAGTCAGAATTCTGAGTTTAGTCAGAATTCAGGGGGGGAAAAATCTGAATTCTGAGTTTAAAGTCAAAATTCTGAGATTAAAGTCAGAATTCTGAGTTTAAAGTCAGAATTCTGACATCAATCTCAGAATTCTGAGGGGGAAAAAAGCAGAATTCTGAGTTTAAAGTCAGAATTCTGAGTTTAGTCAGAATTCAGAGGGGAAAAAATCTGAATTCTGAGTTTAAAGTCAAAACTGTGGGGGGGGCTGTTACAGTGAACTTGTACAGGGTGTGGAATCAAAATTTACAATATTTTGAGGCAGGGATTGAAAGACAGTGTATGACCAATTAGTTTATTGAAAGTCATGAGAATTTATTTGCCACAAGAAAATGTACATAATAGAAAATGTTTTTATTCTATGTGTCCTCCTTCTTTCTCAATAACTGCCTTCACACGCTTCCTGAAACTTGTGCAAGTGTTCCTCAAATATTGGGGTGACAACTTCTCCCATTCTTCTTTAATAGTATCTTTAAGAAAGTCCACATTGCTGTGTGATGTTCTATTGGTAGCATGTTCTAAAACGCCCCAAATAGCAGAATCCAGAGGGTTTAGATCTGGGCTAGAAGGCGGCCATAAACATGATTCCCAAAAATTGCTAAAGTTGGATTTGTTGCTGTCGTCAACAAGTGTTTTGGTGTTCTTGTGTAAGATTTTAACTTCAAATCATATTTTACTGCATTTCTAACGCTCTTGTTGTCTACCTCAAGTTCAATTGCCATTTTTTCTCACGGATTTGGTTGGATCCTTAGGATTTTGGGTTTGAGAGCTTTAATAAAAGCTTTGGTACGTTTTTTGTTGCTTCCTCCACTTCCAGACTTTCTCGTAATAGTTTTGCTCATAGTCATTCTCTTCTTTCCATTATAAACAGTCTTTATGGACACTCCAACTATTTTTGAAATCTCCTTTGGTGTGACGAGTGCATTCAGCAAATCACACACTCTTTGACGTTTGCTTTCCTGATTACTCATATGGGCAAAAGTTTCTGAAAAGGTATGGATAATAGTGTTAGGTATGATTATGACATCAGTATATGTTTGGTTTCAAAACAACTGACGTAGTGCCTGCTGAGAAAAAACAACTAAATGTTCATTATAAATTTTGCTTCCCCACCCTGTACAGTCAGTGAAAAGTTTCACTTTCACTTCTGTGGGGGCACGGACTGCACCATACCCCCATAGTATTAGAAGTAGGGCGGAAAGTGACGCACACATGCACGCTGTTACCAACCAACACGCACACATCCCCCAGCTGTACTGCGCGCGTGCAAGTACCCCCCCGACAAAACGCATGCGCATGCACCCCCCCATCAACAGATGAATTCCATAGGAAACACTGACTGTATCCAGTAGTTCAATAAATCAATCATTAAGGAATATGACATGATTTTTTCATGAAGTGTATAATCAATATTCAGATTATATTCTCATAGACTGTATTGAAAAAGAAATTCAGGTTCTCAGGAAAATCGCCGCTTATCAATTAATCGTTAATCAATCGATAAGGGTAAGCAACTAACGATGAATGAATTAATCGATAATTTGCATCCCTACTAAGAACCAACTACAATTCTTAGTAGCTTGGCGGTAACATCACTATTTCCTGAATCAAGTAATGTTTCAGTATCTTAACTGTTTTATTGATGAAGTAGCGTGGTAACGACCACAGACGCTATTTTTATATACAGTGGAGAAGCAGTTTGTAGTCTAGAAAAATGCTATTATATCATGCCCAACACAAGCATTCAAGATTGTTTGGAACAGGGCCACACTCTGTCTGCACGGGACTCACTACAAACCAGGCGTTTAATCTGGAGTGGGCATGGTTTACTGGAACGTTGTCGTGCACATTCTTGGAAGCGCCGTGCCCGCACTTAAGGACTGCGTAGCAAAATCCGGGCAGTGGTGGAGCTTTCCTCCACCTCCTTACTGATGTTCCCCTACCTCCTGCTGCACCGTTGCTGTCAGTACCAGTGAGCGGACAGTGGATACAGGATGGAGCAGACCAGGTGCATCATGTGGGGCTGAGTTTCCATGGAGGAGTTGGAAATGAGACCTGCACCGGACCCCTGGTACCACCCTGGAGCACCTGTCAGATGATGGCGTTCACTTATATGCAGAGGGAGACAGTGTTCTGCTGAACATCGGATGGTTGTTGGCTGTGGTGTGTGGACGGTGATCACCACAGGCTTTTTTCAGAGCCGCCAAACCCACAGTAAAGAGCACTACAGTCAGTTCCCCTCTGCTTCTGTGGTTAATGGCCGTGACACAAGCACCAAAGGAACCAGTTTGTCTGTGGTGTAGTGGTCCCTGGAGAAGGGGGTACTGTCAATTTTTGCCTTTTGTTTAAGTAGTCCAGAAAAACGCCCTGTTTTTGAAACAGTGACATGTAAGACTACTCTGTTTAGTTTACCCAAAAACCCGTCAGTAGTATTTGGTCACGATTATAAAATTCTCATGACTTAGGCTACGTTTACACGGCAACACTAAGATCCAATTCCGCAAAGATTTCTCCTTTGCGTTATAAAATCATTCCGCGTTAAGACGAAGCCGCTATGATAACGATCTGCGTTCACATGAGTCCGCGAGGACGGCTGAATACGCTGTAGTGGCCATGCCAGACCAGTAGCTGGCGATGTAGAGCTGTAGTGAAACAGTGGCGGTAAAACACGCGCCTGCGCACAAACGATTTCCGGTTTAGACAGCCTTTAAATGAGAAGAAGAAGAATAGGCGGACAACACTATTTACAAACAACAATGGCGAGTGGTAGAACGAAGACGCAGGACTTCTTTGTCTGGACAGACGATGAAGTTGGGTTGTTGCTGGATGTGGCCCTGAATTATAAAAGTTAGCAGCACATATTTTGTTCTGAAACCGGCCACTGTTGTTGTGGTTGTTCGTTCTTTTTCTGCAGCTTTATTGTGTCATAGAGGCTGGCAAATCAGCTTGGAGGCACATTACCGCCACCAACTGGCCTGGAGTGGGTTAACTGGCGGTTCTTGGCTGCGCGCGCATGTGGTGACGTCATATTTTACCCCAGAACACTCCGACTCGCGTTAACACGGAGCTGGAATGCGGAGCATATCGATAACGTTCCACCCTGGACCCTGGTATCAAAAGTTTCCGGATTCAGGCACTCTAGGCACCGTTTCCATGTTAACAGAAGGCTAATCCGCCATGAAATCTTCCCGGAGTCGACTGAATCCGACGCCGTGTAAACGGCCCCTTAATTTGGAGTAGTTTGTAGATAATAGGGGAAAGTGGGGTGATCTGTGCCAGGGGGGAAGTAGGGCCACGCTTTGTTTCTAGAAAACCATAAAAGAAATTGGTCATGTATATTACATATTTTTGAAGAGCCATCCATTTAACTCATCCTACAAAGAAGAGAGACACATGGCATGAGAGGTAAGGACAGTTTAGCTCAAAAAACAGTTTTTGCCCTTTAAAGGAAAATTTCTATGATCAGGGTTTTTTGATTCTTGGGTCTGAAGAATGATAGACATGTTTAAAAACATTTCACCTGTGTTTTAGTGCTTTATTAGGCTACACAATGAGTCTATACCATTAGCAAACTGCTGGATCATGCTAGTTTTTCAAAAGAAATGTCCATTTAGTAACAGCAGAATATTGTTCAAATGTTGGACTTTGGAATTTGACATCGACTGTTCGTACCTTCAGTGTAATTTCTGCGGTGACAGATTAGAATCTTTAGCGGGCTTGTTTTGGCCCCCGGGCCTTATGTTTGACACCGCTGTGTGACAGGTTTTTCAACTCTGATTTCTACACAAGAAGTGATTTTGATTTTCACTGTAATGAAAGGAGGTGCATGTGTTTTGTACCCGACATCAGTGGTAAACAGATGTACATGTGACGCACACAGACTCGTTCGTTCTTGCGTCACCTGGAAAATGATCAGGTACATTCCAGCTCTACATTCCACACATCAGGTGAACACCCACCTTTCACCCTCGGCTTTCCTTTGTCGGTGTGATGAGGAAATAAGCTCCTCTTTTACAGTATATGGTCATGTTTGCCGTGCGTAGGGCGTGTTATTTACAGTGTACGATGACTCAGCACGATCATGACGTTGACAGACCAATCACACCATCATCAGAAACAAATGAATCTACTACTGTTGATTTAAGCTACTCTAGTGCACTGACCTGTGGGGATCCACAGGTTCTAGATGTGGTAGTTTGTATGCTGTTGTGTATTCAATTCAATTCAATTTTATTTGTAGAGCCCTATATCACAACAAGGTTGCCTCACAGGGCTTTACAGAATTAGCTGGATATGAAAACAAACAACAGTCAATAAACAGCAGATGAAGGAAGTAGATTAACCCTTTCATGCATGAATTATTAGAACCTTTGTCGAGATCTTTTCTTGTGTATTTTTATTTCTCATTAGGCATGAAAAAAACAATGCAATTGAGTTTTGTTGTTTTTTTTTCATGGATTTACAAAAATGTCCACTTGTCTACATTATGCATTTCATTCTTGAAGCACAGAAACATGTATATCAGAAAGTGATATGAAAACAATGAAATAAAAAACATTTTTAATGCTGCTAATCTGATGTTTTCTCACATTTTAACATACTCTAATACTAGTTACGGCTCACTTGATTGATTGATTTGATTGATTGGTGTATTTATTTTGAATATGAATGTCAAAACAGAAGAAAAGAAATAAACAAAACACTTAAATATAAGACATATAATAAATATTTGAAAAGGAGTGAGAAGAAGCATAACTTATAAAATCCCACCCCTTCTCCTTAAATAATTAATAACAGTAATTGTAGTGTTTTCAACGTAAGTGTTGTAACCAGGTCGAAACACCAAGCTAAACCATCAATGAAAAGCCTGGATGAGGTTTGCTGCTTTAATTCTCTCCAATACGATGGTGAAAACTGTGACAAACAATACAAGCACTTTCAATGCATTGCGCCCGTTCACATAGAAAACAAAGTACAAACGATTTATACAAACAATATATTTTTGATTAAGTATAACTTATATCGTACCTTAAACATATTTAATTATATTAAGGAACTTACGGCATTCCCTGCCTGATGAGTCACCCTGAATGGCGATGGATTGCGGTACCATGCTTAGCATCTACCATGATGAACTCTGTTTACATTACGATACCGGAAACCGGAAGTAAGACGTCCGAAACCGGAAGTGCAATTTAGCGACAATGTTTTTTAAGAAAAACTTATTAAACCATGAATTATTTATCTATACAACTTACATTGACTTTTAACATTGTAAGAAACATTTTAGTATTATTATTTACACTCATGAACTTATTTATTAGACATATTGCTTTAAAGGCAACACAGTAATAATCTTCCTAGTTCATGGAGATAATATGCAAAAAAAAAAAAAAAAACAACCAACTTTTTGTTAAAAAAAAAAACAAAAAAAACTGCTAATTACAGTCTAACAATTAACAATTGCTTTACACTCAAACATATTACTGCAGATCAGATTTATCTAGAACAGCAAAGTTACAGTAATGGTGTGAATGTGAGTGTATTGGATGGTGCTTAAGTGTCCACTGTGTCGGCTGATTATGCAACTAAAACAACAAAACCTGTGAATATACAAGAGAACAACTGTGGAGTAACTGTAGAGGTAAGATCGGGCCTAAAAAATCCAGCCCGACCCGACTCAGGCCCGCGGGTATTAAAGCCCGACCCAGCCCGAGCCCGACCAATTAACTTGATTTGCAGGCCCGAGCCCGAAGCAAACCCGAAATTTCATATTTTATTTGTGAGGAGGAGGGAGGAGGAGGGGTGATTTATGATAACAAATTAAAGCCTGTCTTTTGTAACGAAATCTAAGTTAAACAAGACTGTATAAACATTTACATCTTTTATATTTCTGTGTCTGCAGAGGTTACATTAACCGACAATTTTCCATCATTGACGGATTTTTTTTAAGAGTTGACGGGAAAAATTTAAGGCCGTCCGTCATTTTGACGGGTTGAAAATTGGGCCATAAACCACAGCAGCAGTATGTCCTTAAGAATCTAGCGTGGCACTTTAAGAGAGAGAGAGAGGCAGAGAGACAAAGAAGAACAATGAAAAAAAAAAAAAAAGTCAGCTAGAGAGAAGCCCGGCCCGACCCGACCCGAACGTAATGATTGACATTTTAGGCCCGACCCGCTCGGACTCGGGCTTGGACTCGGGCTTAAGATCTTACCTCTAAGTAACTGTCCACTGGAGTGAACACTATACAGGGTGGGGAAGCAAAATTTACAATATTTTTAGGCAGGGATTGAAAGACAGTGTATGACCGATTAGTTTATTGAAAGTCATGAGAATTTATTTGCCACAAGAAAATTTCCATAATAGAAAATGTTTTTATTCTATGTGTCCTCCTTCTTTCTCAATAACTGCCTTCACACGCTTCCTGAAACTTGCGCAAGTGTTCCTCAAATATTCAGGTGACAACTTCTCCCATTCTTCTTTAATAGTATCTTTAAGAAAGTCCACATTGCTGTGTGATGTTCTATTGGTAGCATGTTCTAAAACGCCCCAAATAGCAGAATCCAGAGGGTTTAGATCTGGGCTAGTAGACGGCCATAAACATGATTCCCAAAAATTGCTAAAGTTGGATTTGTTGCTGTTGTCAACAAGTGTTTTGGTGTTCTTGTGTAAGATTTTAACTTCAAATCATATTTTACTGCATTTCTAACGCTCTTGTTGTCTACCTCAAGTTCAATTGCCATTTTTCTCACGGATTTGGTTGGATCCTTTAGGATTTTGGATTTGAGAGCTTTAATAAACGCTTTGGTTCGTTTTTTGTTGCTTCCTCCACTTCCAGACTTTCTCGTAATAGTTTTGCTCATAGTCATTCTCTTCTTTCCATCATAAACAGTCTTTATGGACACTCCAACTATTTTTGAAATCTCCTTTGGTGTGACGAGTGCATTCGGCAAATCACACACTCTTTGACGTTTGCTTTCCTGATTACTCATATGGGCAAAAGTTTCTGAAAAGGTATGGATAATAGTGTTAGGTATGATTATGACATCAATATATGTTTGGTTTCAAAACAATTGACGTAGTCCCTGCTGAGAAAAAAACAACTAAATGTTCATTGTAAATTTTGCTTCCCCACCCTGTACATGAAAGGGTTAATGTCCTGGGCACCTCCCGTCCTTACACTGCAAAACATTACAGCCCCATTTAGTTATGTCCACTTATTTTTGCTCTTCAACTCAAAGAGCTGCAACTAGTTTTGGATTTTCAACTCAGCTGTTCCAGTTTTCAAAAGTTAAACGTTCATTCATTCATTGTCTTGACTGATTGAAAGTTTTTTCATCTAGGTGTGAGTTGACTTAACTTGTATTTAGAGGTTATCAGTTGGAAAAAAAAACAAAGAAAAGTGGCAGGATGTGAGAGAGGGTTTGTGCGTTAGAAAACAAATAGTTACCGCCACATTTGAGTGGCCTCCTTAAACTCTATAAACTAATGGCAAGGTTGGCATGGACATAATCAGCTCCATACACACCGCAGATGAATCATGTATTTGATTTGGACTGATTTAGGGACACTTCAAGGTCAATGATGAAGGACTACACTGTAAAAAGTCATAAACTCAATTAGTTGTCATAACTTGTTTCTATAATTTAGTTCCATTTAATATAATGAGTTATGAAATTTCAACTTAACTTCATGAGTTATTGGCATTGCAACTCCAGATTGTAAGCCAGTTCAATGAAATGTTAATTTAAATGTGTCAACATAACTTAACCCTTTCATGCATGAATTATGAGAACCTCTGTCAAGATTTTTTTACTGAGGGCTTTTATTCCTCTTTAGGCATGAAAAAAACAATGCAATTGATTTTTTTTTTTTTTTTTTTTTAATCAACCTATTTTTCATGGAGTTACAAAAATGTCCAATCAGCTGGACACCATGCATTTAATTTTTGAGGCAAAAAAAAAAAAAAAACACGTGTATTTAAAACCCATCATCAGAGAGTGAAAACTATGAAATAAAACCATTTTCCACGCAGCTAATCTGATGTTTTCTAACATTTTAACATACTCTAATACTAGTTATTACTCACTTCATGGAGATTATATGCACACAAAAAAAAACAAAACAACTTTTTGATTACAAAAACTTTTAAATTATAGTTTAATAACAATTAGCTATTGATTTACACTAAAACATATTTCTGCAGATCAGGTTAATAAAGAACAGCAAAGTTACAGTAATGGTATGAATTGCAGTGTATGTGATGGTGTGTTGGATGATACGAAACGAAAACAACAAAACCCATGAAAATACAAGAGAACAGCTGTAAAATAGCTGTCCACTGTAGTGACCAGTATGCATGAAAGAGTTAATGATGTCAGTTTGAAAATCTCTCTCAAAACTGATCACGACCACTGGTGTTGCAGCAATATTATGTCATAATCAGAGAAAACTGAAGAAAAAGTCACTTTTTCGGTAAAATCTATCATTAACTGAACATAAACCCAGTGTGTCCATCCACTGTCATTGATCCAACTCCATGGGTTTTACTCCTGAATCAATGTTGTGGAAGATGAGGGTGTTTCCATGGTAACTACGGAGCCTCTGAACATCCAAATGGGTCGTATCTGATGACCTTGAAAAGATGAATTACTGTATTTTACACCATGTAAAACACTTATGTATTGATAGGATTAATGGATCAACAGGTATTAAACAGTTTAGATCAGTAGATACTTATGGGCTTCAGTGGATGTTTGGGTCTTTCTGGGTTAAAGAAAAGAAAGGCGTTGGAAGAAGATGCTGCCAAATGTGTGAAATTAACATACCTGTTTTCCAGACGACAGACCCCAGATGCAGCAGCCCAAGAGATATATAGAAATAATTTGGTATTGTCAGTGTATAAGGTATTGTACAATGTTTGCAGTGTCAACTTATACACACCATTAATCACAAATATCCAGTTTCAAGCTGAAAATAATCAACATTATTTACAAGTATCATATGTTACATTAGTGTAAACCTAGCAATAGAGCACCTCTCTGTGGGGAAGAAAAATATAATTTGAAAGTCCTGAGACCCAGGAAGGTGGAGGTTTTTGCTTTTTCACATTAAACAATTATTTTGATTGGAAACTGCATAATGCAATGTTTTTTCCAAATACATTTAAAACAATTTTGGTAACACTTTATTTGAAGGTCTAGTTTATAATGCATTAAGCACACATTCATAAGACATTATAAGGCATTTATAATACATTATAAAAGTCATTACAACACTTAATGATCATGTAAAACAACTTATACCAGGGTTAATAAAGTATTATAAGTGTAGGCATAATGTATTGTAAATTCAGCTTTCATCATGTTTTATACACCCATACAAAAATGATAACACACTGGAAAAAATGACTGTAGAATTAACACCAAGAAGTTGTAAAATTGCAACATAAAAAAACTGTAAGTGACAATACAATGCAAAGTTGTTTATTTGAAAAGATTTTTATGTTAACGATTAAATCACATATAGCTGGAGTTCTTACAGGAAGAGTATGTGAGCAAAACCAGATTTGTATGTAGAAATGATGTATTTGTATTGTTTTAAGAAAATAAAACTGTAAACTGAAAAACAATGTGGTGCCGTTTAAATTGCAAGACCATAATGTTGAAATAACACCATATTTGCTTTATATATATATATATATATATATATATATATATATATATATATATATATATGTATGTATATATATTATTATTTATTTATTTATTTATTTATTTTTATGGAATGTCCTTTGCAATGGACAGCCTTTTTTAAGTAAAACCGTGAAACTTTTGTCCCCTACAGATTACAAAAGTGCATTGCTGGGTCTCAGGAGGTAAAGTTCAAATTATTTTAATTTCAATTTATTGCTCCTGCACAAAAGTTCATTTTCATCTTTATCATATTTTTTTTACATTATACATCTTTATCTGATTTGAATGTGAATTAAACATATTGATGAAGTGAAGTGTTTCCTGTTAACTTACCAACATGTACCTGAACTTGTACTCAATACAAAGGCATTTTCAGAACTAGCTGCTGTTTCATTCATTCAAACTCCTCCTCTGTGCAAAAACTGGGCCGGTTTGAGCATGAAACTCCTGAACCGTCCGCCCCCGGCTGCATGATAGAGTCTATTGTTCTTAATAATTCTGTTCTTGTATCACCTGGTTGTTTAGACAAATCAGAAGTTGCAGTCGTCTCAGATGTTATTTCTGCAAGTCATGCGACAACCTGTATTCTTGGGTTTCATTCATCCGTGTCGGTTGTCATTTGGTTTGGTTTGGCAGGTTTCCAACCGCAAGCTCTGAGTAACTGTTGTTTTTTTCTTATCAGCAGTTCCTGAGTCGTCCTTAGTGACCTCAAAAGACCTCTGTAGGCTACTGTTAAAATGATTCATTTGAACTATTTTAACAGTGTTTTGTCATTTGATATAATATGTTGTAATAAGTTGTCAATTAACCCCTGATGTGTCTGTGGTGAGCGTTCTGAATGTATGATTTATATATACATAAAAATTCAAATGTTTGCTCAATAAGAAAAATTTCAAAACGTACAGATAGAATAGACCGTGTTCTTTCCATAGACATCTGAGCATGCTCAGTTCACCCCCAGCTGCCTGAGGAATGGGGGACAAAACAAAAAGCAAACAGCGTTTTCCTGGGTTTTTGTTTTTTTGTTTTTTTTTTACTGTTTGAAATGTCATGGTGATATTCCTTTTGGGTTTTTTTTTGTTTTTTTACCATGTTTTTACCAAGTTTTGTTTTTTTTTTAATTCAGGTGTTTCTTTTCTAACAGGGGTCCAGGATACAAAACAATTCTGACAAATGTCATTATACAGTTTTATATTGGGATAAATGTCATTACATTGCATTTGTAATGGGACTAGTACAAAGGCTGAACCCAAATGCAAGACCAGAACACAGATGACCAATTGAGAGTGTTTATTAAACACAATCACAGTAGGAAAAACACAGCACAAAATAGTTAACACGTCTATGAAGGCGTGTGATACTGGACTCTTCGTCCGGGCTGTGAACGGGGAATATGGATGGTCAGCACGGCCGAGCCGGAGGATTCCCGTCAACACCCCGACTAGGGCAAAACAGAGGATAGTCAAAAAAAAAGCCAGGTCATACACAGGAGGGCAATTCAGGAGGCAACGGGACATGAGGGAAAGGCTACTAACGGTCAAGGTCCAGGCGAGGGTCGAAACACAAGGTAACACGTTGGAGGCTGAGGTAATCAGGGAACAGGCAGAATCAGAAGTCGAAGTACGAACCAGGTCAGAACCAGACGAGCAGGCAGACAAGGAACAGGCAGGATCGGTGGTCGGAAGGCAAAACGGGTCAAAACGGGCAGACAGACTGACAGGTATCCAAAAACGCTGGTAAGTGAGCACACAAAGGTAGAACACAAACTGGCAAAGGAACAGGGGAAAACACAGGGTTTAAATACACAAGAGGGAGGGAAGACAATAGGACACAGGTGGAGATAATCAGGGAGGAGTCAGGTAATCAGGAGCAGGTGAAACAATCAAGGAGGGGAAGTAAAGACACCAGACATGACACATGAGGGAAACTTAACAAAATAAAACAGGAAATGACAGAGAAAACAGAAAAGACAGACACAGTCTGGGAGCAGACATGACAGCATTGGTTAGTAATTTTAGTGATTTAGTGATTTATTCTGAACATGCAATGAAATTTAACATGTATGCACTAGCAAAACATACATAATAATACAAATATCAAGAATTATAACAATCTTAGACAAAAGAAAAGCACAATAGTTCCATTTACATGCCCGAAAAGTTGGATAGTTTTGATGTGTGACTGCTTTTTGGTGCCAAAAAACAGCTGGACTGATTGAGAAAAAATCCCAAATTCAAATCCGTGTTGTTGTTCAGTGTGTTCCAGTTCACAGTTTATGTTCAACATCCTAAATCTCTTATTGATGTACATTCTGGGTGTCTTATTTAGTAAAAACCTGTCAAACTTCAATTCCTCTCTTTGTCTTTTTCTGTTATTCCACCTGTTTTGACCCTAAAACACACAGAAAAACGAAACCACTGCAGAAAAGGAACACAAACACATACTCACAGCAGCTTTTATGACACTGAAACAGACAATTCACAGCAGCACATTTACCTGGAATAATGTCTCAGGGGTTAAAGGGTTAACCGTCTTGGTAGTGTAATACGAGTGAATGCTCAGAGTACAGCTGCAGAGTTGCAGATGATTTTTTCAGAAGTTTGCGGTTGAATGTGTCTGCACTGAGCCGATAGCAACATGAGAAAGCATGTCAAAGTTTGATTCATATTTCCAAGTATGACTCATTCATAAACGGAACAAAAACAATACAACCTTTATGAGATTGTTTTTCTTTTTTTCATTTTAAGCCAGACGATCTTTGCAAAGTGCTCAGTTCCCATAAAGAACATGTAACATTGCATAATCAATTTGAATGAATCAAACATGCCAATAACACAAACAAATGACCCTTAAGTTGATCAATAGCATGATTTAAAAAGGAGCATGTGTGGATTTTCCTATTACACTCGGCTACAAGGCACTACAGGAAATAGAATTAGTCAATGTTGTAGCTCGAACTCAGGGGTGTCAAACTCATTTTAGTTCAGCCCAATTTAGTCTCCAGTAAAATAATGGTAAACTCCAAATTGCTCTCTTTGTTTAAATGCAAAAAATAAAATTATGCAGTGGTTCACATTTGTAAAACTAGTCTTTCATTAAAAAATAAAGGGAACAACTTGAAAAACCTGAAATTTCTTAAGAAAAATAAGTGCAGTTTTAACAATATCATGCCTCATTTATACATGTGGATCTGAAAATGCACAAAATATTTAGGAACGATAATAATATAATAAAATAATTACATTTTGGAGAGTTTGGAAATAAAATGAATTTGACACCCTTGACTCTTATTATCTTCATTGCGGCTAAAATTTACTTAGGGGGTCAAATGAGTGGCCATATTTGTCAACAAAAAAAAAAAAAAAAAAAGTTGTAAGAAATGCATAGATCTGTGTTGAAATAATGCTAATCCATTTGTGCACAGACTACTGATATTATTTGACAGAGGAAGCTATATTTTCAGAAATATTGGATTTTGAATAGCACGTGTATGTGAAAACTTTTGCTGGTGGACGGACGTGACATTACCCATGATGCTCTGGTCAGTACCAGTACTTTATTAGTAATAAACTTATATACTTACTATTGCTAATTCTCCTCTTATTCCTAAATGTTAGTATTGTGGATCTAAAACAATAACAGCTGACACAAAAACACAAAATGTGGCAGTGGACGGATGTGACAAGGTTGTTACAGATCCCATCATACTGATGCTCGGCAGCCATGTCACCGTTTCCACAAATGATCCCTGTGCAAAAACTAGGATCAGAATTATTTATTGTATAGATTATCATCATACTAAAGAGTAAATAACAATAGAGAATTGTTATTTCTTTAGAAAAATGCTTATTATTAGAAAACTGTTGATTTAAAAAGTGACGTGTGACATTCTTAACCCTTTCATGCATAGTGGTCACTACAGTGGACAGTTACTCTACAGCTTTACTCTTGAATATTCATGGGTTTTGTTGTTTTAGTTCCATATCAACCAACACAGTGGACATTTATACATCATCTCATAAACTGCAATTCATACCATTATTGTAACTTTGCTGTTCTTGATTGGTTCTTGAGTGGAAATCAATTGTTAATAAATATTTTTTTCATATTATCTCCATGAAGTGAGTAATAACTAGTATTAGAATATGTTAAAATGTGAGAAAACATCAGATTAGCAGCATTAAACATGGTTTCATTTCACTGTTTTCATATCACTTTATGATATTGGGTTTTAAATACATGTTTCTTTGCTTCGAGAATAAAATTCATGGTGTAGCTGAGTGGACTTTTTTGTAACTCCATGAAAAACAGGTTGATTTAAAAAATAAAAATAAAAAATCAATCACATTGTTTTTTTTTCATGCATAAAGAGGAATAAAAACACTCAGGAAAAAAACAAATCTTGATTAAGGTTCTCATAATTCATGCATGAAAGGGTTAATGTATGTATTGGCATAACATAAGCAGGATGGATCAGCACCATACTCCATATTGCAACCTGTAAAAATAAAACATGTGATATGTAGGATAGAATCTGTAAGAAAAACTGGGGAATCTAAAAGAATAGAATATTTGTTTTTCAGGTAAATTCAGTTCAAATATAACTTGGCCATTTGTGACATGAAAATATAGCATTAATTGTGATGAAACTGGACATTTTTGAGCTGAAAACATAGTTCATATGACCATCAACATGTTGCAACAGAACTGAAATCCTGTAAATTTGCATAACTTGCATTTACCAACACAAAGTTCCTTTGGGGATTCACTTACCGTATATTGATTTCTTATGCACAAAGACAGAAATAAGACCTCTAAGCAAATTTTAGCCAAATTGTATTGTTCTCATAAGGAGATTTTTTTTTTTTTTTAAGTTTTACTCTTACAGGACTGAGGTACAAGAAGAAAACAGTGGTTAGCTGTGTGAACACTGTGTCTGCCAAGCTCTGCTCTGATAACACACATAATAAGGCATTAACCAGCTGATAGCATAGCGGCTAACTTAGCACTTCTGTTGTGTGAGTGGACATGCAGCATTTTCCTCTTGCAGTTATTTCTGCAGCACTCTTTTTTTACAGTGCATTTCCATATTATCAGTGTTTTCCTATAGCATTTGTTTTTTTAATATATATATATGCAGCATTTTCTTTTAATATGCGAGTCATTTCTGCCTTTGCACCTGTCAGCCACTGTAGTAATTACACTTTTGTTCACAGGATGTGGCTAATTTCAGATCATATTGGGCTGAATGTGAAACTGAACTCAAATAATTTGGACTCCCCTGCCTTAAAGGCTGGTTACACAGCTCAGTTCCAGCTGTAGGATCAGTATCTATCTCCCCTAAACCCCAAAACTCACGAACAAGACGTGTTTTGACCTCAGAGGTGACGTTTGTCTTCAGATTCAATATGTCTTGGCTCTTTTTCAATTTGTTTGTTGTTTGTGCTATTTCTCCGACAAAAAGCCAGCTAATGTGGGTTTACCCAATGAACATATCACAGCGCAACCTTTATTTCAGTCCACGAAGAAGACCTTATAAGAGAGGGGGAATATTTATACAGCGCATATTGCTGGAATTGATCTTGACCTCAATGCAACAGATGAGCAGAAAGCAGTGCAGTCTGTCTGGATGCAAAATTGACGTCTTATCTTGGACGAAAGTGTCTCACAGGCTGCAGCCCCCTCCCTCGTCTTATCACTGAACACACCAGTTCAGTAAATGGTGCAGAAATTCCTCCACATACTGTAGACCGTGTGTCATTATGGGAAGAAAATGGGAAAATAGAAATGTAGAATTCAGAAATTAAGAATAAAATGTTGCTAAGCAGCAGTTTAGGCTGGATATGACCGTACTGACTGATCCCAGAAAAAGGCATCCGTCAGCTATATTATCTTTGGATTTGAGTTAAAAATGAGCTCATTATGCTTACGTCCATCAAAAATGAGTCCTTTTCAACTGGTATTTACTTCAGCATCATCACATCTTCCAGTTAATATTGACTCATTTTAGTCATTTTAATATTGTCTGTAGGCTCTCAGTAGAACCTGCCCCTTCCTGTTTGTCTGCATATCTGAGTGCTGCAGACAACTGTTCACTAGATAATGTTAAACTGGCCCAAACAGGAAAATGATGAAAAAAAAAAAAAAGTGATGATGGCTGACTTCACGCAGTTTGTAATGAGTCTGTTTTCCTAATTATCCTTCATTTACGAACAGTAGAGAACCCACTTTAACCCAATCAGCAACAGTGACATCGATATTTGTTTTAATCACATGTAACAGCAGCAGTTTTTTTATTTACATATATATATATATATATATATATTTTTTTTTTTTTTTTTTTTTTGCCACTGTCCACCATGAAGACTTCAGCTTGGAGCCCTTGTTAAGGTATATCTCTAAATAATTAACCCTTTCATGCACGGCCTGATCACAATCAAGGTGTACAAGTATATTTGCTAAGTAAGTATATTTGTTGACCTGGGTTCCTTATCTCATTTGGTTAAACCGGTCATGTCAAACTTGGGTGTTAAAATGGACCCCAATCTTAAACTCGACCAACAAGTTAGTGGTGTGGTCAAGTCTAGTTTCTTTCATTTAAGACAGCTTGCAAAAGTAAAGTCTGTTCTGCCCAGGGATCTATTTGAAACCGTGGTCCATGCTTTTGTAACCACTAGACTTGACTATTGTAATGCACTTTATGCCGGGTTGAGTGAAAATGCACTTTCCCGACTGCAGCTGGTCCAAAATGCTGCAGCTCGGCTTTTAACAGGGACACGCAAACATCAGCATATTTCACCGGTTTTAGCTTCACTCCATTGGTTGCCAGTGTGTTTTAGAGTTGATTTTAAAATTCTTCTATTTGTTTTTAAATGTTTGAATGGCCTTGCCCCCTCCTACCTGTCCGACCTGATCCACCCCTATGCCCCCTCTCGTGCTCTCAGGTCAGCAGATCAGCTGCAGCTTGTGGTTCCAAACACTAAAAAGAAGCTTCGTGGGGACCGTGCCTTTTCTGTTGCCGCCCCAAAGTTGTGGAACCAGTTGCCCTTAGATGTTAGACAGGCTCAGTCTCTACCTGTCTTTAAATCACATTTAAAAACGCACTTTTTCTCATTAGCTTTTAATCAGTGAGTGACATGTCTGTTTTTTGTTTTTTTTGTTTTTTTTGTTAATGCTGTTTTTAACAGATTTTAACTTGTCTTTGTTTTTATGTTTGTATTGTGTTGTTCTTAGCCCACTTAACACCCTGTGTTTTCACTAGTTTTATTTACTTATTTAATTCTTTGTTTTATGTTTGGTGTACGGCACTTTGGCCAGCTGTAAAGTTCTTAAAGTGCTTTATAAATAAAGTTGATATGATATGATATATATATGATATGATATATATGATTTGCATCAGTTATTAATCAGTATTGCAAAAAGATACCCCAAAAACCATTCCCAAAATATTTCTTTGACCATCTTATTACTAGATCTTGCAATCCTCCAAATTTGAAGAAAATCGGATAAAAACTGATAAAATGGCGACCCAATGAGCGTGAAAACATGTGCACAATTTTATTGTTATAAGAGAAATTATCATACGTAATGTTTTGTAACACAATTAATAATTACTATTCAACTCCTGTGTCTTTTTTATTACAAAATACACACATCACATTGCTTTTCATTTATTGATCATTTTTGTTGAACAGCTGTTTGATTATCAATTCTTATTTTCAGTATTAAGACAATCAACCATTTTGTTCTGAAAACCCTTCTTTTACAGCCCTTTAATTGTTATAATAGAATAGGAACCTGTTATTTCAGTATTATTATGACTAAATGACTATTATGACTTATTATAATTACACTGGTCAACAACAAATTTATTGTTTAGGTTTTTTGAGCTGATTTAGGATAATTTTGGTGTGCTGAATCCAAAAATCCCATTCATTTTGCTCAATCAGGTCAACTTTCTGAACTATGCTACATATTGGCTTTTTAACATTTTTGCTTACATTTATGGGCATTTTCACATCATATGATACAAAATTCTTTCATATTTCTTGCAATAAATGAGTTCTGAAGATTTTACTTTTGCCAATTTATGATTAATGTTTTTTTTAATATTACAGATGAATAAAATGGCTTCGACTAGAAGATCTTGCAAAAATAAGCCTGACGTATTCTGCTACATCTGCGCTGAATACACCATTGTACCTAACAGGAATCCTGTTAGAAAATGCTTTTTTTTCTCTTAAAACCTATTTTGGGTGAGAACTATATAAAAAATCAACTGATAAAGTCACAAAAATGTAATCAATTTTGTGAGAAGATCAAATTTTTCAAAATCAAATTAGCAAAAAAACCTGACCTGATTGAGAAAACAGATGTCATTTTTGGATTTAGCGGTACAAAATGGTCCTAATTCAGTTGAATAAACCTAGACAACATGCAAAAAACATTTTTTTGTAACCCAGTGTTATTCCTATTCTTATTCTTATTTTTATTCTTATTCTTATTATGACTAAATATGCACAACTAGACAGATTTTGGTATGCTCCCTGGCTGCAGAAAATTTGGTAGCAATGTGGCAAACGGATGTTAACGTCGAACCGCATGTTTTCAATGGCGCGTTGCTCACCAAAATTCATGTAGTGTCCGTACACCGATATACTTCCATCAATAATATGGTGTATATGCCTTATAGATATATTGTTCTAACTTGTTCACAAATGTTTATTTCCTCCTGTACCAGGAAGACTTAGTTACAGATCTAACACAGATGCCACCATGTGGTAAGACAGATTTCCATTCCAATCTTGTAGAGTCCGTCCACCAAGTAGTGTCCGTACACCATATTCAAAATATGTGGGTCTAATTTTATTGTTTCTGTCAATATATGGAATTTTTCAGCACGCATGCTTTGGACACGACATCTATGCAATAAACAATGCATGATTATCCTGAGTGCTGAAACATTTGTATATCTTTGTAGGCATTAAATATGGAGGCTATTAGGCTGGAGTGTCCGTACACCCAATAATTTCTGATTTGACAGGGGTACAAGCCTGCGAAATTTTTAGTAGACACCATAATACAGAAATATTTTGGACTTTAAAAGAGAAATGCAGGGCCTGTCAGATTTTTTGACAGAGCATTCTTATTTTTTATCTACATATGCACCCTTTCTGGTACCCTTGGTTGTGATCAGGCCGTACATGGTGTTATCTAAACTTCACCTAAAACCATAATATCTGCAATAATTACTCCTAATTACTCGTTTTTGGTCTAGATCAGTGTTTCTCAACAGGGGGCGTTGGGACATCGTTGGGGGGTGTTTGGAATGAAAAACCTGAGAAGGGGGTGCTGAGACCAAAATGGGGGGCGTCTGTATAAGTATCAATATCAAGCAGCATGTTATGTTAATGGCAAATTTCGACCCCCAAACCCTGCCCCCCACACACACACTTATTGAGCTACGCCCCCCCAGTCTTTGGTGGTAATGTCCATCGTGCCCCCGCCCCCCCGCTTGCGAGGGAAGTGCTATCTATGTTATGTACATAAGGTCCTTCAGACCCAGCTACAATGCTGCAACCCCCCCACCCCCAACAAAAGTGCAATTTTTTTTTTTTTGGGGGGGGGGGGGCACTCATGATGATGTAAAAGGGCATTTGTTCAAAAAAGGTTGAGAACCACAGGTCTACATTAGGTACAACAAACCAAAATTAAAACATGGATTGTCTGATTATTAATATATATCAACAACAGTCAGATTTTACATAATTTTTTTCCTAAATCGATCATATACTAGCCTTATGGTAAGAGGCTTTTTGAAACTATGATATAAAAAAACAAACAAACAAAAAAAAAAACCAATTACATTTATGATTAAAGTTGAAGTTAAAGCTACAAGCAGTCAACTGTAATATATGTATCTCACTCACTAATCCACTTGGACACATTTAGGCCTTTATCAAATCAAGTGACTATTTTTGATCATTTCTGCACAATTTACAAAACAGTGACAGCAACAGTTACAGTGAGGATAGTGAGTCCACAGTCTCAGCTCCAGTGTGGTCTACAGGATCTGTAAGGTCCACTTCTGCATGTGTAACTGCACCATGAAGTACTGGTACTAATGCAAGGAATGATGTTCAAAGGGATCAGGTGGATGTGGACAGGGGTCTGGATCAGCACTGATGTTGGTCTAATGTTCTGAAATACATGTTGTTGTTTTTTTTTACCTTACACGTGTTTTTTTTGTCGGCTAAAATTTACTTAGGGGGTCAAATGAGTGGCCATTTTTGTGAAAAAAAAAAAAAAAAAAGTTGTAAGAAATGCATAGAACTGTGTTGAAATAATGCTAATACATTTGTGCACAGACTACTGATATTATTTGACAGTGGAAGCTATATTTTCAGAAATATTGGATTTTGAATAGCACGTGTACAGGGTGGGGAAGCAAAATTTACAATATTTTGAGGCAGGGATTGAAAGACAGTGTATGACCAATTAGTTTATTGAGAGTCATGAGAATTTATTTGCCACAAGAAAATTTACATAATACAGGGTGTCCTGTAAGTCTCCATACATAGGAGACATAATACATTCCATACATATATGGTTCTAACATGTATTTCTGTATATTTCTTCTTTATAGTTCTTCAGCAGACACGTATTGAAATGTGTTCCCGACAAAATGGCAGTCATATAGAGCATATTATATAAATAAAAATGGTTTATGTCAAGAAATGTTTATTTTTCCTATGTATGGAGACTTATGGGACATCCTGTAGAACATTTTTTTATTCTATGTGTTCTCCTTCTTTCTCAATAACTGCCTTCACATGCTTCCTGAAACTTGTGCAAGTGTTCCTCAAATATTCAGGTGACATCTTCTCCCATTCTTCTTAATAGTATCTTCCAGACTTTCTCATAATAGTTTTGCTCATAGTCATTCTCTTCTTTCCATTATAAACAGTCTTTATGGACACTCCAACTATTTTTGAAATCTCCTTTGGTGTGACGAGTGCATTCAGCAAATCACACACTCTTTGACTTTTGCTTTCCTGATTACTCATATGGGCAAAAGTTTCTGAAAAGGTATGGATAATAGTGTTAGGTATGATTATGACATCAATATGTGTTTGGTTTCAAAACAACTGACGTAGTGCCTGCTGAGAAAAAACAACTAAATGTTCATTGTACATTTTGCTTCCCCACCCTGTATGTGAAAACTTTTGCTGGTGGATGGATGTGACATTACCCATGATGCTCTGGTCAGTACCAGTACTTTATTAGTAATAAACTTATATACTTACTATTGCTAATTCTCCTCTTATTCATAAATGTTCGTATTGTGGATCTAAAACAATAACAGCTGACACAAAAACACAAAATGTGGCAGTGGACGGATGTGACATGGTTGTTACAGATCCCATCATACTGATGCTCGGCAGCCATGTCACTGTTTCCACAAATGATCCCTGTGCAAAAACTAGGATCAGAATTATTTATTGTATAGTTTATCATCATACTAAAGAGGAAATAACAATATAGAATTGTTATTTCTTCATAAAAATGCTTATTATTAGAAAACTGTTGATTTCAAAAGTGACGTGTGACATTCTTAATGTATGTATTGGCGTAACATAAGCAGGATGGATCAGCACCATACTCCATATTGAACCTGTAAAAATAAAACATGTGATATGTAGGATAGAATCTGTAAGAAAAACTGGGGAATCTAAAAGAATAGAATATTTGTTTTTCAGGTAAATTCAGTTCAAATATAACTTGGCCATTTGTGACATGAAAATATAGCATTAATTGTGATGAAATTGGACATTTTTGAGCTGAAAACATAGTTCATATGACCATCAACATGTTGCAACAGAACTGAAATCCTGTAAATTTGCATAACTTGCATTTACCAACACAAAGTTCCTTTGGGGATTCACTTACATTGATTTCTTATGCACAAAGACAGAAATAAGACCTTTAAGCAAATTTTAGCTGTTGTATTTTTTTTTTTTTTTTAGATTTACCATAAATTCCGGACTATAGACCACACCTGAATATAAGCCGCAGACCCTAATTTTAGAAAGAAAATCAATTTTGTACACGTATAAGCCGCGCCGGTTTCCACCAGTGGTGATTTCTCATAGACTGCAAGAGAAGCCCGGCTTCCCCTATCATTATGAAAATTAAATGGTTAAATATGTTTGGTTGTGTTGACATTTCATTGACTACACATGTGTTAAAACACGTTCATCTCACAGACGAGTTCGTTCAGAATCAGCTTTATCACAGATCATCAGACTCCATGTTGTTCACTTCTCATACATTCCTGTTGCTCTGTTTCCTCATACGATCTATGGTCAATGCATTTCCCCGTTGAAGCCTGGCTTCTATGGGAGTCTATGGGACCGAGTGGAACCTTTTTTTTCATTGCGTCAAAACTGGACGGTAATTGGATAAAGGTTTTCTTTGAGTTCAAATGAAATTCTTCCCTGTATGTAAATGGGTATGATGTGTGTGAGCTTGCTGTCATATCTATAGGTTGATTCGTTGTTAATATGATGATTAAAAAACAAAAGACAAAAAACGAGGCAATAAAAGGATAGTAATAAAAGCACATTTTCTCTTTTTTTTTTTTTTTGTCGGTGGACTTATCGGGGTTTCCTTTGGATTCGTGCTGATACGGTATTGACTTGCTTTTGCACCGGCTGTGGATTCACGGACTTAAAATGACTTGAAAGACACTTGAAAGTGAACAAATTTTTGTTTTTCATTAGAGTAGGACTTTTAATTTATTTTTAAAATATAAAGATTAAAAACAAGTAATTACGTCTGTGGTAATATCATTTTCATTTAACATTACGCACGACGAAATTTATGACGGTCTCTGGAGAGCTTTATTGGGTGTTTTCATTCAGAGTTTTGTTTTGTATATTTGTGAAACAATATTAACATTTGAAGGTTTACTATTTTTCCTTAAAATTTCCCCTTTTGTGTGTGTTAATATTAACTTTATAAAGGTTAAGTTGTTAATGTTATCCATTCCTGCATACCTGGTAACAATAGACAGATTCTTCCCTGGGGTATGGCAGGCAGTAAGGGAAAATCATCATATAAGCCGCAGTGTTTAAAGCGTGGGAAAAAAGTAGCGGCTTATAGTCCGGAATTTACGGTACTTTTTGGATTTTTTTTTTTTCTTTTGGGCAAGGAACCAAATATGGTAACTTCACTGACCTTGATTTTCTATATAACAATAAAAATGTTGAGAAATTTGTTATGTCCTCCAATAACACACTAAGGTTGAAATGTTGAATTTCAAAGTATTCCAATGGGTGAACTATAAAGGGTTCAGCTTTTTTGGGAGAAAGAATCAGTTTTATGATCATTCATGCATGAAAGGGTTGCCATAATATTCTGGAGTCTTTACCAGTGTGCACTGGGTGATACCCAATTGACGCTTGACAAATAAAAGGAAAATCCTGATGGGAGAAAACTCTTTTAAATCATGTTGTTTTTTATTTTTTAGATGCATGGTTCTCACAGGTCAACCGTGCTACAAACATATAATGATTTGATGCAGGGTGGGCCCACAAATGAAACAAAGACGGTACACATATTAGATGTTTGCTGTTAAAAATACATCTTTTAGTCATTTCTGTGCAGAATGAGTCATCTAAACATGAACCCACGCTGTGCAAGTCTATTCATACCCCATTATGGGATTCCACGCTTCATTTCAACCCTAATTTTTCTCAGTCTACTAAGCATATTTTGTTTGATTAATCCTTCTCAAACAGCCTGTTCACCTCCATCGACGGCCCCTCCCTGCACTGATTCACCCAAGACACTTCTGAGGAACAGCGAGGGGAGGTTTGCTAACGTGAGGATAATCTCAGTCCCTGCCCAATGAAACAGGAACGCTTCACTTAAAAGGTTTTCTTTCATATGCTTAAAAATCACAGTCTGTTGCTCGTTACAAATAATCAAAAAACATATTTGAGAGAAAACTGGAAGTACAAACTGGGCGTTAGTATCCCTGTGTGGCTGCGAAACAGCGTGGAGTTCAATGTGGAGTGGAGTTTTAAAGCCTCGTATGTGCAGAAGTGATTGAAACATCTAATATTTTGACAGGAAACACCTGAGATCCATACTTTATTATATATAATTGTAAAAACTAGCATCTAGACACCCTGTAAAATATGATGCATTACTATCAATTAAACTACTCAACAGTATATGAAGTATTTCAAATGAGCTCCTTACCTTTAAACCAGGGCTGTCAAACTCATTTTAGTTCAGGGGCCATCCATATTCAGCTAAATTTGATCTGCAGTGGGCCGGACCAGAAAAATAATAACAGAATAACCTATAAATAATGACAACTCCAAATTTTTGTCTTTGTTTTAGTGTAAAAAACAAACAAACATTAAATTATGAAAATACTTACTTTTATAAACTATAAAAAAAAATAAAAAAAAAACCCTGAAAAAACTGAAATTTAAATTTAAAAATGTAAGAAAATTTAGTGCAATTTTAACATTATTATTCCTCAACTTCTCATTTGTCCATGTGCATTATGGATCAGATCTACAAAGACACTAAACACTGAGGAAGAGCAGAAAAATTGATAAAATTGTGCTTAATTTTCTTTAGACATTTCAAGTTGTTCATATTTGTTCAGGTTATTCACATTTTATTGTTACAGGATAGTTTGGAAATGTAAATATTTTCATAATTTAATGTTATTTTTTGCACTAAAACAAAGAAAATTTTTTTTAAGTTGTTAATTCTAGATTTTTTTGGCTTAATTGAAGATTTTTTTTTACTTAATTGAAGTTGTTTTTTTGTTTTTTTGGCTTAATTGAAGATTTTTTTTTTTTTTTTACTTAATTGAAGATTTTTTTTTTTTTTTTTTTTGGTTTAATTCAAGATTTTTTCCTTAATTCAAGATTTTTTTTTTTTTCTCCTTAATTCAATTCAAGACTGTGGAATTTTTGCACTTGGCAAAAACATCCCAGGGGCCGAACTGAACCCTTAGGGGGGCCGCATTTGGCCCCCGGCCCGCATGTTTGACACTTGTACACATAATATGCAGATTAAATTACACAGTATTGTGAGAAAGTTTTAGGCCAACATTAAGATTGTTGATTTTGTAAAGTTGTAATGTCCACACATTTGTTATTCTTTGTATTAAGATCCAATCTGGATATATGTGTTGTATGTACAGCAGTAAAAACAAAAGTTTCAGGGCAAAAAGGCAAGGTAAGGCAAGGGAGGTTTACTTATATAGCACATTTCATGTACAAGACAATTCAAAGTCCTTTATATAAAACATTAAAAGCATTACAGAAGAAGCAATAAAAAGTATAGGCATGAGAAAAACAAACAAACAAACAAACAAACAAAAAAATCAGATAAGTAGATAAAACAGATAAAACAGACAAGCAAAAAACAGTTTTTATGAACCACAGGAGTCATATTTAGTGTGACCTCCCCTTGCACTAAATATGCTTTTAACCATTCTGTTCAGAAAATATGAGACTGATGGCATTAATTTTCTGATGTTTTACACCAGGTTTCATTCAACACATGTCAGATGTTTGTAATTGTTTGTGCTGTTTCTTGTACCGGGGTCAGAGGTCACAGTACACTACAATACTGACCTTAACCTTTACAACAGATTTAGCTGAGTTATAAGGCTGTCTGCATATTTCTTGTATTTTCTTGTATCTGAAGAAAAGATAATGAGAAATAAATATGTATGCTCATTTTAACACAACAGAGTATTATATGTACGATTATGCACGCATAGGTGTAAGTGTGTATAGATAGACATAGACAGATGTAGACAGCCACTGATGACAGATATAGGCCTAGTAGATAATGCATTTTAATCAATTCATTGTATTTATGGATGCATAAACTATTCAAAACTATTCAAATAATATATAAAGCAAAGAACAATTTACTACCGGGCAATATTCAAGAAATGTTTTGTGAAAGAGAGGGAGGGTATGATTTACGGGGAAAATTAAATTTTAAGATTTATAAAGTCTGCACTACATTAAAAAGTTTCTGTATCACCATTTGTGGAGTAAAACTGTGGAACAAATTGTGTGTGGAGATAAAACAAATATCAAACATAATTCAGTTTAAAAAAAGATACAAAGAATTGATTCTACAGAGGTACAGTATTTAATAATGACAATGAGGCTTGTTTGTTTATGAATGATGTTGTACTGATAAATCTGCTGTAATTATTGAAGAGAATGTTTGATTTGTTGAGTCTGTTTGTATGACTGTACTGACATGAACATACTGTTGTGGATAATTCAGCTACTGCATTATGGATTGTTGTGGTTCGATGCTAAAATTAGGGAAATAGTATAGGCTGATTATTGTATAAAGTTAATGATAAAGGTGTAAAAGCACTGAGGGGTAGGATTAAATAAGTTTATACTTCTTCCTACTCCTTTTCGACCATGCAAAATTCAGACTTGTATGTGCTTGAAGATAGATTCTGTCCATTTAAATGTTATTTTGTTTTGTTTATGCCTTAATTTGCTTTGTTTTGTCTTATTTTCTTTGCATGTTTGAAATAAAATTTTAAAAAAAGAAATAAAAAAAATAAAAAACAAAATAATAATATTGTGCATTACATTCTTTGTCTTTCATCTATTAATAAATGATCAGTCAATAATACACTTAAAAATGTACTCTTTCACAACAACTGCATGTGATTTCTATGCAAAGCAAGTGGGAGTTGCAGGAAGTGATTGTTGCATGTCCTTAAATGCTGCATTTAGGAAATCTAGGAAACCACGAATAAAAAGACACAATAATGTTATTAATTGTCTCTTAGCTGTCTTAACTCTTTCTTTTTCAATTAATGTGCTGTAATATATTATTTTTAGGGTGTCTATTGTCATCACAGCAGGATATTAGCCACGTCTGCTAAAGCTGCCCTTTTTATTATTATTGACACGGTTAATTAATTGGGATAATCCACCATAAAATAAACTAATAAACTGAAAGTAAACTGAAACTAATCAATACAATATACTTGCTAAGTATGTCTCATCTCATTGTAATCATCGTCTGAATTACTTTTCATTAAGGCGTTTGAGTTTGATTGACATAAGTAACTACATATCTTTTCCCAGTGTACGTGAACGCAGCACGGTGTCTTCTCCTCTGCTATATCACGGGAAACGAACTTACCGCGAGGACACCAACTTTTACGGCGCGTGCAAAGTATCACGTTCCACTTTGTAGTATTTAGCTTATTTTTAACAATAAATTATCACAGTAAAAATAAAAAATAAAAAAAACACGGAAAGACGTTAAATTACTGGGGAAACAATGAAGTGACACTTTAGTTTAGGCGTCTTCTTGAACTCCAGCTGATCTTTGACCAACCCTTCCACCCCCCGACCCCCCGACCCCCCATCCCGCAGACACTCTACCCGTCAGAGGCGCATCCTGCCGGGGCTACCTCCGCCACACCTGCCGTAACCCTCGGAGGAACGGTCACGGATTACGGTACCGCATTCTACGACCTACTTTTGAAATGAACCGGTCGACAAAGTTAGAAAGAGTTGATTTTTTACATCTGTACCTAAGAATGAACCGACTACAAGGATATATGGTAAGTGTTTTTCTTTTTTTTTTGGCTAAAATTTGACTTTTTTTCTTCGCTCGAGGCCTGGTTCATAGCCCGTTCCTTGGCTAATTTCCTGCGTAGTTTAGCTAATGATGGAGACATAATTGGGTAGAAATAGTAGTTTTTTAATTTATTTATTTATTTATTTTTTTGGTCTCCTGTTGCTGAATACAGAAGTAGTACACACCTGTTCAGACACAAGCCTATTTATTCTGGTTTTCTGTCTTATTTTCCTCCAATATTAAGTGGCCTATTTCAGTATATTATCATTTCACAGGTGTCTCCACAGAATGTCACGTTTATCTGCCAGACCTCCCACTATTTTTAAGCCTAGGTGCGAAATTCCACAAAGACAAACCAAGTCACCTCATTTTAACTATTTTTAAAACCAAACGTGTGATAAATCCCTGTATAAATAAATCTTAAAGTAGAACTAATATTACTTGATTTCCATTATCCTCCAGTGTCCTCCTGACCTGTTTCCCACCCACTGCCATGATATTTCCACACACACATGCCCTAAAAATATAGTGTGTGGTTTTTAGTTGAGGTTTTTTACTAGAAATGAGACTTTAAAAAATCAGCCAAGAACTTATTTATCTGTTAAATACAGATATACAGTTATTTTTTTTACACTACAACACAAGCTTATTTATTATGATTGATTTACAGCCATATTAAGAGTGAATTTTATGAGTAGATTCCTAAAAGAAGTGTTTTTATATGTGAGTACATGTCCCAATTAGTTTTGTAAATGATGGTTGAAATACATTGGGTTTTAATGTAGTTGAAAGTTGTTAAATAGAAGCTACTGATTGACGACAATGATGATGATTATTATTATTGATGTTATTGAGTGGAATTTTTTAAATTTTAAATATTCTTCATATATGATCACATGTGGGCTACATTTGGAGAAGTGGTTGTGGAAATAAGTCTTGTCGAGGCATGCCTGCTTTATATTTATTTATTTATTTATTTATTTATTTATTTATCATTTCTGACCATATTTGGATATTTACTTTCAGGTGACAGGTCGTAATACCAACCCCACCCATCTTCTCGGTCTTTCTAGAGATCAAACCTGTGAACTGGAAGTCCCCTTTTTCAATCACATGTACTTGCTCGGCTCTGAGCTCGTTTATTAACGTGAAAGTGTGGTGTGGTCAGAGGTGCATTTTATTGCTGCACCGCATTCTTGAGAAATGTTGCATCATAAAGCCTGCCACCATTGTGAGGAAAAAATCTAATGTAAGCTTGTGTTTAGATGCGGCACCTTTGGAACTTATTTATGAGGAAATGATGTGTTTACACAGGACTTCCCACACTGCTTTGCTTATATTATTGATATAAGCAAAATATACATTGTACTGTGCAAAAGTTTAGGCCACCATTATGTTTGTTGTTTTAACAAAGTTTTAATGCACACACACAAGCAGTTCATATTTTCTGTATTAAGATACAGTCAGAATAAATAGCAAATATATACAGTAGTAAAAGTCAAAGTTTTCTGGAAAAGAAGCTTCTACAAACAGTATTTATTTTACCCTTTCTATTCTCTTTATGTCTTTAAGTCATTTATTTAAACAATATGCCATTTGCTGCATTTATTATTATTATTATTATTATTATTATTATTATTATTATTATTATCATCATTATTATTATTGTAATAAAAATAATGATTCGTCCATCTGAGATTTTTGTCCAATCCATTTCTGGAACACTGTCCACCTGATGATTTGACACATGGTCTTTATCACGAGGAGAGGTGCAGTGTACAGTGTGATGCTGGAATTGAAATTTTTAGATTTTTTTTTTTTCTTTCAAATTTTAAAAAATTTCAACGTACAAAATTTGTCCAACCCATTTCTCTACACTATTCACCCAGTTTTCTTTTCTAAGTTGACACACATGCCCTAGCACTAGGACTGTTGCAGTGCCTGGTTTGATGGCTTATTTATTTATTTATTTATTTATTTATCTATTTATTATTGTACAAATTTTTGAAAATTTCAACTACTTACTTACAACACTATTCACCTTATTCCTGTCAAATGTCACACACATGTTCTTTACTGTGCCTTTCTCCCATTTTTCCATGTTTATACCCCACCCCTCGAAGGGGTGGCAAGTGGTGTTTTTGGTTCAGTTTGTTTGTACCTCCACCATGGAGCAACGGAGGTTATGTTTTCATCTGGGGTTGCCTGTCTGTCTGTTGTCTGTTAGCAAGATAACTCAAAAGTTAAGGACGGATTTTGATGAAATTTTCAGGAAATGTTGATACTGGCACAAGGAACAATGATTAAATTTTGGTGGGGGTGGGAGGTGGGGGGTGGGATCTGCAGATGGTCTGCACTCTCCAAGTGCTTTTCTAGTTTGTTTGTTAACACTTAGCTGCAAAACTATTGGTCACATTCATACCAAATTGGGTTCACCGATTGCCAGTGACCCAGAATACATCTTACTACATTTTGGACAAGTAGGTCAAAGTTCCAATTTTTTATGAATTTTTAAAATCTTTTTTTTTTTCCCATTTACTTATGAGTGAAATTTCAAGTGTCTATTAAAACATAATTTTTGATTCAATTTACTTCAAACTTGACATATATTTAGAGGAAGTTGATATGCTGACATCAGCACACCCATATACGCTTAGACATGATGACATCAGCTGGATGGATGCCAAAATAAGCTAAAATATGTGCAAGGGGTGGGGTTTGTTGTGTCTGGCACCACTTGTTAAAAAAGTTTAGAACATTTATTTAGATAGATTGAAACTTCCGACTTAAAATGAATCCCTGCGTAGGAAGGGTGTCAGTGAGCAGGAGGGTGTTGTGCAACTGGGCGGGGGTGTTAGTAAGCTCTACTTACTTTCTCAGTTGTTTGCTAATGTTTACTCCATGTTTCATTGAATTCATCCAACATTTCTCAATGTTTGGGCCATTTTTCATGGTCATGGTCACATTAATCCTGACTGGGTCCTGTTTTTTTGTGTTGTTTTTTAATACTGAGCACATATTATTCTTTCTGAGACATTATTTGAATTGTACTGAAGACTGAGAAATCAATTCATTCAGTAGGTTCATTATAACCCTTTGAAAAACTATGAAGCCAAAGGTGGTCTTAGACTTTTGCACAATACTGTACATGTGCAAATAGCACCTTTTAAACAAATTAAACACCTGCCTAAAAGCTGAGTTTGGAACTAAAAAGGAGAAAAATATTATCCTGATTTATGTCCCTGTCATCTCTTATCCAAAGGTGGTTTTGGTTCTGGTCTGCTTCTGTCCCACCGGGGCATTTCCACAGTCTGGTCTTGACTTGGGAGGCAGGAGGACACGACGGGATGTCCCCTGCAGAGACAACCTGGAGTACCCAAACGGCAACATCTGCTGCTTAAACTGCCCAGCTGGTAAGCCACATGGAGCCGCACTTGATTTAGTCCGTGGAGACCGAAGTTTTGTCAACAACATGAATCTAAAATCCATCACAAGCGTTATGAAGCAGGCTGAGCTTGATTGTGATTGGTTGCTTTTATGCTACGATGATGGCTCGATTTGAACTGTGACGGCTCAATTAAGTAGATGAATAGTGATGTGTGGGTTCTGTTTTTTTAGGTACACATATGAAGTCACCCTGCAGCACAGCAGGGAAGAAAGGGCAGTGTGAGGAATGCGAATATGGGACATACACAGAGCATTCCATGGACCTGAAACAGTGTTTCCGATGTACACAGTGCCGCTTAGGTAATTCTGCTTGATGGCTTAATGCTATCGATCAGAAAGACTGAAAGAAAGATCAATATTCAACCTTTTCAGAGTGATTCAAGCATGACACTCCAAGTTAACAAGCCTTTTCATGTTTTGTGTCAGATCAGGAAATTGTACAGCCGTGTACCTTCACTCATAATACTGAATGTCGGTGCAATCAGGAAGATTTTGTGCCCCCCGACCAAGCATGTGAGGTGTGCAAGAAGTGTTCAAGGTGAGTCTCTGCAAACCACACACTAAACACTTAACCTTTAAAGAGGTAATGTCAAACTATTCCTAAAGATGGGCTCAGACTTCAGGAGTTTAAACATCCTGGCTGATTATGAAATCGGAACATCACACAGACAATGAAAAACTTCTTATATGTTCCTGTCTTTATCCTCAAACCTGAACACACTACAGGCATCGAAAATAATGGTGCATCATACACAACTGGGTAATAATTACAACTATAGTGCCAGAGGGAGCAAACGCACCACCACATATGATCCCACAGGGAAGGAGATGTAAACAAAATTGAAACTGACGTGGTCTCATCTGACTCACTGGATGTTAAAGCAATGAAGGGGTGATTAAAAAGACTGCCTGAGGTCTGATGAATAACAAAAACGAGTTATAGGCAGCATGTGATCAAGGCCAATCAGCTCCAGGTAGAAGTCGAATTTAAGGCCAGTATGATTCTACCAAGAAAAGATTCAACTATCGCTGGGCAATATGGAGTTTTAATAAAGGTTTTGTTTTCTGAAAACTTCTAAATCACAAAGTCTGAGTCCAGTATAATTTTAGTAAAGATAAAAGAAAGTGTGTTGTGGAATCATGTTTTGTCTTCAGTTTGTGTAGTCAGAAACTACTCCTATTTTCTATTATGATGTAATGTACAGTATTTGACCATATTCCCTTGTTCTTTATTTGGCAGTGTTTGACCTCATTAGAAACTAGGTAACAGTTGAAGTGCACATTTAAAGCCATATTCATTTGAACTAGTTTATCCTGTAGACTTTCAAAGATTCAGAAGCAAACATATCTGTGTTTTACTGACGTTATCTCTGGTTCTAAAGTCAAGGCACTGGAAAAATGCTCCTTATCTAGTTAAGTCTGACGTCATGGTGCCATAAAAGACCATTTCCAGATCCAACAGTCACTAAACAGCAGAGCCTCTATGCTCATATGCTTCTTTATTGTAACTTCTAAAGGAGGCAGGGATCAGCGATTAGAAGGAGCTAAATTCCTTTATTTATTTTGACATTTACATCATTTATAGCAGGGCATCACTTCACTTCAAGCTCAGTGCGTGTTGACATAAATTGTTAGTTCATTTACCTTCCCTTGGATGAACAAAGAACAGCACAAGTAAAGGATGGGAAACACCTCAAATGAGCCTTATTCTACATTAGAGGTCCATAAAGGTCTTGTTTGGCAGGTGCAGTGGGGTTAGCATTACTTGTCTGATGTGCTAACATTAGCTAGCACCAAACTTTGTTTTTTCTCCTTCGATTAAGACGTAACTTTACTCATCCACTTCCTTTTCCTTTGTCATTTAAAGCTGTGGAATGACAACTGGATGAGTTTTATGTATTCAGTACTGGAGCAATGAACAGGAAGTTATGTAAATGGTCGGTACTTGTATAGTGCTTTTCCACACATTTATGGTGCCCAAAGCGCTTTTCAAAGCCCATGCACGTATTCATAACACACTCATACACCAGTATGGTGGCTGCCGCCATGCAAGGCACTGCCAGACCCTACTGGGAGCAATTTAGGGTTCAGTGTCTTGCCCAAGGACACTTTCACACTCGTACAATGGTAGACAGGATTCCAACTGCCAACCCTTCGGTCATTGGATGACCTGCTCTACCAACTGAGAGCCCTATGTCTTGCATTAACAGACAGATTATACACTTCTATCCATCTCATCATCTTATGAGATTTCACTCTTCTGTAGAATTTCATTTCATTTATTCATTCCAGTCTAAATGATTGGAAAGGAGCAGGATGAAGAAAACTTAAAATACCTGCCCCTTTCTTGAAACATCTGCTTACATCAGATAAGTTGCCGTTACAGCTATTACAGTAAACAGTTTACATGATTGTCAATAAAAATAAAACAAATCCAAAATCCATAAGTAAAATTATTTCATTACATGCTTTTCTAAAGCTTCTCTATTCTCTCTTTATATAACCTCTTAAACTGAAAAAAAATATTTGTACAGCTCTTCTCTTCCATTGCCAAAGAACAGAATTTAACCTTGGTCTTTTATTGAATAGGTTTCCATGCTATATCACGGCATATTTACACCCAAAACAGTTCTTAAAACTTTTATGTATAAAAGCTAATGCAGCCTCCATAGCTCTTGAAACAGGCAGAATAAATGCACAAATGGAACAAATATATTGGAGACCTTAAAAAAAATCAAATGATAGATATTTGTTTGTTTGAGCTCCACACATTACAAATTACCAGAGGTCAAAGGTAATTGTAGTCCAGTGCAAATGGGCTTAAATCGAAGTAATACATGTCTACGTACATCAATCAATCTTTCATTGAACAACAAACTCAAAATAGTAACTAAATGTGGATTTTGAAATAAGTAGTGAAAATAAGGGGAAAAATGGACATCTTTTTGTTGTACTGTATGTTATTTAAAATATTACACAAAAAAGGGAAGACTTATTTTAAGAAGAGTTGTTTTTGTTTTGGTTTTTTTTCTAAACAGAACTTGTATGGAATATGTATATGTTTTCATTTTTCAGACATGATATAGAAATGTGCTTAGTTGTTGTTTTTGTGTCTTACTCTGTAAAGTATTTTCCCAAATGAAAAAAAAAAAATTATATATATATATATATATATATATATATATATTAAAAAAACTGCGAAACTGAATATCAAACTACAAACCCTCAGTCAGTTTCAGTTGAGTTTCTTGTCACTATCTGAGCTAAATTCTGCCAGTACCAGTAGTCTGTAAAACATCCTATCAGTACAGATTAATCAGTTTATCTCCAACTCCAGTTAGCGGTTTTCTTCTTTCAAATTGGTTTTGGTGAGTTTAGCAGCAACACCACAGCTTTTTTTTTTTTTTTGCAAGATATATTGCTATCACAGTCCTTAACAATGTCGCTCCTCTTTCAGTACCTGTTTTACAGTTCCAGTTTACTTGGAACAACAGCTATGAGCAAGCAACCACATGCTGATAATGACAAGTTTTGATAAGGACTTGAATTGTGTAATATGACAGGCCTGCTCGGTGTCTTCTGCTTTTGCGTTTTGTTGAGATTCAGCCATTTTAATGCCAGGCCTCATCTCTCCACATCAAATGTCAGGAGGGATGAATCTGGGGCAAAACTCTTGCAGTCTGGGCCTGGTTTAAAACGCTCATGTAATACCCTTTCTGCTTTTAATTAATGTTTCTATCTGCTGACAAACTAGTTGTGGAAAAGATGAAGTGATCGTGAGGAACTGCACCTCCACCTCCAACACCGAGTGCAAGAAACGCCCACCTCCCTCTGGTTCTGCATCAGGTACAGTATCAGTTCACCTCTACGAGAAGAGCTACGACTAAAACGGCATCAATACAGATGTACACAGTTGTTTTGGTACATTAGATCAGGGCTTTTCAATGTTTTGTAAAGTTTCTGTAGGTTTGCTGGTCTTGTTCATAATAACTGACCAACCACTTTATTTTTAGCTCCAATCATGACTGACAAAAGCGAAACAGAAGAACAAAGAAGTTTTTGAAGGGGTGTACACTACAGACAAACACTCTCATGAATTAATTGTTATGCAATCGTTGTTGTTTTTTTTTGCCACTCCTGTGTCAATCCTGTATGAATGTACCTTGATCAGTTGCTAATCTTGAAATGATGTCTTTTATTCTGCACTGAAATACCAGTCAGTGTAGGTGAGCCCTGGATGGACCATATTTGGACATGGAAATGAAAACATGAAAAACTAGTGGGCATAGTTGAATTCTTTTTGAATATGTAATGAGAGATAAAATCGGTAGGACTACAAAAGTCCTCTTATTTGCTGATAACTTCGTTGTTTTTGGTGTGGAATTGCTTTTTTTTTTTTATAAATGTTCCAAAAAAAGTGGAAATGATAATAAGTTTGTTAACCTCTAACTTAACAGTAATTAAATGTCCAGGTGAAACTGTTTGTGTCAATGCTACCG
Source organism: Sphaeramia orbicularis (assembly GCF_902148855.1). Classification (NCBI taxonomy): domain Eukaryota; kingdom Metazoa; phylum Chordata; class Actinopteri; order Kurtiformes; family Apogonidae; genus Sphaeramia; species Sphaeramia orbicularis. Next base: position 42,008,226 of record NC_043965.1, on the reverse strand, counting down.
TACTTTCCGTCTATAAGCCGCTACTTTTTTCCATACACTGTGAACTCGCGGCTCTAAAAATTATGTGGCTAATTTATGTTTTGTGGGCTAACGATCGATCCGGCTGACGAAGAAGGAAATATAGCTGCTGCACGTAAGCTTGGCATCAATGAATCGATGGTGAGACATTGGAGATGGGGTGGGTGCTGCTTGTAGTCAAGTGTGGGTTATAGTCCAAAAGTATGTAATTGTTTGACGTCATGTTACAACCATGGTGTGATGTTAATGGTTTTTTTGTTTATTTATCAGAAAATGCTGCTTGGATTGTGCCACTTGTAGTGTTTGCTGTAGTGGTCATTGCTGCAGTGCTATATTGGTGGATAAAGATCCATGGAAGAACAGGTGAGTGGAATTAAATTTACTTGAGTGGAAAAATTTCAATACAGACTAAAAAACCAACTGAACTGAACTGATGCAGTATAATGTGCTGTCAATAAGCACAATGCACATATCAACAAACTTAAATTAATACACCAGCAATAAATCCAGCTGTTTGAACACTTTCATATCACACACATGAAGTGTTATTGTCTTTTTCTGGTCGCTGCAGGTATGTGTATTACTTTTTAAGTCAGTCTCTCATTTGTATGAAATTATCAGCACAAATGGAAGACAATGTTTACACTCTAAAAGCTCTGTGAAGCAATAAAAGGATTCCATCCGCTGCAGTACAGGAGCTTTTATTTTGTAATAATGTTGTGTTTGTACTATAAAGGCCTCTATCTAATACAAGCCTCTTTCAAGTAAAGGCCTTGTACCCTCTGCAGCTGAGGGTTGTGGAGGAAATACAGTAATGGAAAAGAAGGAAAACAGAATGTGTAATGGAATTTGTGCCATAAAAGTCCAACACTAACAGCGTACAGCGTCGGAAAGAAGTAGAAATGTGTTTTGGTCCTCTTCATTTGTAGAGTCTGAACACATTGTCCTCTGGAGACTGTAATACACAAGTGTTTGGCAGTAACTCGCACTTTGCTTCCCTTCTAAAGAATGTTCCTGTTGCACTGTCCTCTCCTTGATTGAGTTGTAAACCCCTTTAGATTACCTGAACCTTATATTGTATATGTAGATGATGTCTCATATGTTTTTCCTCTTCTCGTGTAAAATTTGGCGATTTTACGTCTTTGAATATTCAGATTCTCTCATACCTCTTATGAATTGATATATTGTTATGTCAAATTTATACAGAAGATTGATAGTGCAATAATAATTATTCCCAAAGCTGTATGCTGTTTTAAACAAAGACAGCTTCACGTCCAGTCTGGAAAGTAACATCTGACAAAATATTACGTATTCAAGTGTGTATTCACCAAGACACAGCGCACAACCCATACATGGAGCTGAAGTATATAGGTTTAAAGAGGAAATGAAGTGTCCTCTTAGGACCTGATCCTGAAATCCAATCATATTCTTATCAAATGCACAAATCTGTACTTTCATTTGTCTATTACATTATTAAAAAACCTGTTTGTCTGACAGTGCCAGGAAACTTCAGGAGACACTCTAATGGTGCGAAACGGCAACACCTCAAGGTTAAAATAAACCGGTATTGCATAATTTAATAACCTGAACAACACACTTGGAATGTCACTGTCATGAGTGTGTTTGGGCCGGTATAAAGTGACATACTTCATTAAGTTTTTCAGCTGTAAACGCTGTACTTTTAGCTCTGTGTAGATTTAAGATAATCACCATTGGTTTAACTAAAAAACAGATGGGGAACTTTGATTAAAACATTATCATTAAGAGTATGATTAAATTGTGAAACTAATTAGTTTTTCAAAACAAGTTGGGCTCATTTGGTTGGTTGTGAATGTTATTATCTGCCTACCCGTTAGTGCAGCTTTTATTCCTGTAGAACACATAGGCTGTGCTCATCACTGCTATGCATGGTGCCACATGTTTCACACTACTGTGGGTACAAAACCTGCTCAGCTGGACTGCTAATGGCAGGTATGAAGTAATTGGTTGAGCTGGCGATCACACAGCAGCAGGATGGTGGAGCTGCTGACAACGGTACTGTATATAAGACAGTATATCAGTGTCTTAATGAATATAACGTACACTCCTCCCACTCTGCCATGAATTGGATGGAAATCCCCTGTTTTTCTTCTTTTCTTCTCCTGTGTTGGTTTTTCCAATTAAAAGTGAATTCCTGTCACAAACATGTGTGTTTGGAACTCTGGGGGATTCCTTAAAGTTGCCTAATCCTCTCCTCACATTTTATTTCCTCAGACTCTGTGAGCAGTCCATCTGATGGGGTCAAAGCAGGACCAGTGAGTCACTTCATAAATTTTGACTCTGTTTGTATAGATTTAGGATATCTGCGGGTCCTTTAAAAACTCCCAAATCCAATAATCAGTGTCCTTTTTCACAAATAGCCCTCTGACAACACAGCCTTAAAAATTCTAGCAGAGTCATAGCTTAGGAGAGGTTTAGAAAAACTTTCAGAGCAAAGAAGGGACACAACTTGTATCTCAGTGTGGAGGCGTGGTGGACTGTGCTACTTGGTATGACACAGAAGTGAAAAAGAGGAAAGACTGTGCTCTCTCTTGGACAGTGAAATCAATATCCCTAATCATAGATTTTAGTTCCCTTGAGGAACTCTCCAACTTTTAAAAAATCCTCCTCCTGGTTTTTAGCTGTTTTTCACCTTAGGAGCTTTCTTAAGGGCTACAACTTTTATCTTCACTAGGATTAGAAAATACACATTTTCTGAGGTTTCTCTTTGTACCATGAACCCTTTATCAATCCTGACCCTGAATGTTAGGCCTTAAAATGTCTAAAATGTACTTTTGATTCTTCTTAAAATTTGATTAATTGAACATAGTGAATTTTGAGTAGAGGTAGATCAATATATCGGGCAGATACATTCATTTTATTCAATATCGACCATTGACCTTAATTTTCTTCTTTTTTTAAAGCCAATATTTGATCAGTAGTAAAAATGTTATATTTGATCAGGTACCTGTGTGAGCAGCACTTGAAGTTCAATATATGTTAAAAGAGTACTCTGTGTATGAGTGTTAATAATTTCATTTACATCGCTGCATAAAAATCTTAATTACCTCCGCCAAGGAGGTTATGTTTTTGCCAGGGTTGGTTTGTTTGTTTGTTTGTCTGTCTGTCTGTTTGTTTGTTTGTTTGTTTGTTTGTTTGTCTGTCCGTTAGTGTGCAACATAACTCAAAAAGTTATGGACAGATTTGGATGAAATTTTCAGGGTTTGTTGGAAATGGGATAAGGAAGAAATGATTAAATTTTGGTGGTGATCGGGGTGGGGGGGCCCACGGGGGGGGCCACTGATCAGCCTTGGCGGAGGTCTGCGCTCTCCGAGTGCTTCTAGTTATCTTAATGTTTCAGTTGTATTTTGCGGTCAATGTGCTTTAGAAAAAATAATAAATTGACCTTAAATATCAGCCTCAGAAATCAGCTGTAGATATCGGCCATCAGCTGACCAAATTTTTTTACATCTGCATCAGTCAGCCTTAAAAAAACATCAGTTGACCTCTAATTTTAGCTGCTCAAATTAGGAACTTTGGATATGCCCAGTATTATTCACATGTGGAGTATCACTAATGTCTGGCCTCAGCGAGGGTATACATGATATGGGTTTTAATCTGGATTCTACCAGATCCAGAGGTGTCGTTTTATTCCAGCGTTTCCCTTCCTACGCAGGCAGATATGTCTCAAAGTGGAATATGCATTACACTGGAATATGCATTAGATTTTAGACAGACATCAGGTCAACCAGCACAGAGGAAAAAAATCGACTAAAATTGACCAAATCAGTGAGCCTCTTTTACATCCACACCAATACTTGAATCATTATTAAATTTCTGGAGTTATCAGATTATTCAAGTGACCATGTAAACAGGATAATCTGATATGTTTTATCAGATAACAGCAGTAATCAGATTATGATAAATAAGATTAACACCCCTGGATTTCTCCCCAATACTCTGATATCTTCCTCCATGTATACAGGTTAATCTGATTTATTTAATTCTTTTACATCTGCACCTGTGTAATAATAATTAAAATGGTAGAAAACAGAAGTTACGTAGTCAAACAGGAGTGGAAGACAATAACAGGAAGTTTGAGTCTATCATGACTATGCATGTACGCACTCTGAAAGAAATCTGGTAATAGACTGGAGCGTCTAAATCAGGGTTTTTGATTATTGTATTTCTAAGTGCGTGTAAACGTGTCAGATCTGATTATTACACTTATGTGATTACTCCCCCTTATTAGACTTTTATGGTCATGTAAACAGACTCAGTGTGTGCCACTTCTTAAACTTTCCCACTGAATTCATTCAAAAGTTGGAACTAAACCATGTCAGAGTCAGTTTAAAGCTGACGGTCTTAGGTGTATTCAACATTTTCACACCTGCAGAAACCCTGTAGATACATTTTAGAAAACGTTCTCTGGGGTAAACTGGGAAAGGTCATAGAGGGTGTGATTTGAACATTTCCCATCATCCACCTCCAGGATTACAGCACCAGCACCGAGGAGAAGAATGGTCAGAGCCGAAAGCCGAGCCCCTCCTCCCTGCTCCTGCCCCGGGTATTGGTGAGATCCAAATTCTCCGCCGTGGAGGATGAGTGTCAAGAGTTGTGTGAAAGCCTCACCAGTACTGCCAGTAACTCCCAGAACAGTCTAACCGGCCCGCCTGCCTCTGCCTTCCCTGCGCCCCCCCCTCCAGTCACCCTTGTAGTCTCCACGCCGCTCAACAACAGGGTGAGAGCTCCAGCTCCTCTCCACCCACGCTTCCTTCCTCGCTCGCCTCTTTCCCTCTCACCTGCTTGCTGGTTGTGTGTATGTCTTCGATGCCTAATCCTTATGAAAACTGTTCAACACTAGGGCTGTGTATTGGCAAGAATCTGGAGATACGATACAAATCACAATACAAGGATCACGATATGATATATCACGGTATATCATGATACTGTCAAATAGGCAATTTTTGGTTTGTTTCTTTTTTTTTTTTGTGATTATTTCCTTGAAGAATTGAATTACACCAGAAATATGCACAAATACTAAACACATTTTTATTTGATCAAAACAGGATCTAATGTTATATCACAAAATTTTCCTGTGTTAAAACTTAAATTATGTTTTACAGACATTACCGTTTAAGATCCTGCTCAAATGTTCATATTCTATTCGTTCATAACTAACATCATAACATTATTTTGTGCAATTCCAACAAAGAAACTGACATTATTTAATAAGAGTGTTAATAATAATAAATAAAATATAAACAAAAAAAGAAAACAAAAAAAACCCAAAATGAACCTCCACAATATCTGCATTTCAATAAATATCTAAAAATATCGATACAGTACTTTTAATATCGATACAGTATTGTGAAATGAAATATCGCGATATGTTGCAAAACCAATATTTTCTTACACCCTATTCAACACATCCACCTTTTTTTTCAGAAATCTCAAATCTATTCTACTTCCTTCCTGTTCTGTTCAAGCTACACTGAACTAGTCTGTGGAAATGAAGGTGATGACAGGTTTATCTACAGGAGGATCTTAAACTGATGTGATAAGGGTACTTTTTGTTTAGTGATTCATCAAATGTGGTTCCATTTTTTTCAACACACCCAGTGACTCACTGTGCAACACCTCCTTTGTTCCTGCGCCGTTGTTCAGTGTTTTGACAATCAGGAAGTCAATGAGTAACATCTTTTGCTCCATATGTCGTTTAACAGAAAATATTGCTTACTCACTGCTTTAGTGTTGTTATGCTCTTGTTCTTGCTGTCTTGCATTTTAAATCCCAAATTCTGAAATAAATCATTGAAGAAACCAGCCTGAAAAGTAAATTATTAATGTATAATATGGGGCTGAAACTACCCGATCAGCAGGACCATGTGATTTATTTATTTATTTATTTATTTATTATTTATTTTGCAAGCAGTTCATTTAAAAAAATAAAAAAAAATACAACCTGACTCATGATGAAATCTTTGAACATTAATGATTTTGTTTTTTTTTCACATGTAGCCCGATGAACTACTGCTCAAGGTTGTTCCTGTGAACGGTAAAGTACTTTCATGACTATTTCTTATCACAAAAGTGACATTACTACAGCTGCTATTATTGAAAGTCATAGCTGTATTTGCTTTTAATGACAGAGGTCATGTACTGTTGTACTGCTTTTGAATCAAAGCCCATGAACTGAATATATAAGGATTCAGAGGGTTTTAGTTGTTCATCAGTGTCATCACAGCAAACGACTGCATGAATGAATCAAAGTATTCGTTCTTTGTGCGCAGGTGAAGAATCCTTGAGGAGCTGCTTTGAGTTTTTCGAAGACTTGGACGTCAACTACCACTCCAGATTCTTCCGCCTCCTTGGAATCAATGATAATTTGATCAAAAGCAAAGAGAGTCTTTGCTACGTAGACAGAGTTCACGATTTGCTCAACGTTTGGCTGGAGAAAGAGGGCGGAGACGCCAGCTTAAACGACCTCCTGAAGGCGCTACTGGATTTGAATCAGAGGCGGACGGCAGAGATTATCAGGATGAAAGCCATTGAGGGCTGTTTTTACGTACGCGAGTGACGGAATCACCTCATGGAACCCTTCATGTCCAAGACTTTGCGTAGTTCAATCCTGGTCAGAGGCTTCAGTCATTAGTCCATATTTTACTGGTGTGAGGTGTCAGTTATGCCACTTTACACAGCTTTTTTTTTTTGGCATTCCCACTATGTGAAGGCAAACTGTCACACCTCTCTAGTCCCACCTTGGCTGAGGTTCCAAGGGAGTGCGACAGGGCCACAAAGCAGCGTCCTGCGTAGTATGACAACTACTCCAGGAATTATTATTGGCTTGAAGTCAGTGGTTTTCAGGATGTCATTTTCCATGTACAGAAGTGAAAGCCAGTTCAAACAATGCTGCCCCTTTTCGCTACGAAGCCGATTTTTGTATAAGTTACAGTCTTCAAAAAGAACGCTGTCCTATACAGTTGGTCGCCATTATGCACATGAACACTCTGAGTGCACTTTCAACTTTCGGGAGTACAGATTCCAAATTGTCGGAATTATTTTTGTACAAATTGTAATATAAAAATTTAAAAAATCTCTAAAAAGATTGAAACATTTTAATACAAATAAAAAAAAGCTGTTAAAAAGGTTGAAATAGTTTAGTTCAAAATAATAAAATCTACTTAAAATGATTGAGAAATTCGAGTACAAAATAAAACAACTATGGGGCTTAAAATTGAGTACAGAATAAACAGAAAAGAACTTAAATTAGCAATTAGTGAAATAACTAGAGGCCTTTGATGGGTACGTGTCAGATATGATACAAGGTGCATTGGAGGATTAACATAAAACAAATTAGCATGGGGCCCCTATGCTCATGGTACCCATCAGCCCATGCGTTAAGACGGCCCTGGAGTCAGACTGATACTATATATACACAAGTAAAATCAGGCTGCTGACAAATTTGTGTAGCCTGAAACATTTCTGCGTTACATGTTGTGATGTTGCAACGACGACACTAAAGGGAAGTAAAATATGTCAAGTGTACAGTTTAACTTTCATCCTCTTTATTGTCACTTGGAGCTCCAGTGAAATTTATTTAAAATTCCTGAATGTGGTCTAGGGGTTTTCAATGTTCTTTGTGAGTGGTGTCCCATAGGAGAGGTGGTTCCATTCCCTGGACGAGCCACCATTTTGTGGAAAATTTCAATCGACCTCTGTGATGATCTTGTATATATTATTCATAGGGTCCGATGTTATGACACCACACGAAAATATCCGACGTTAATAAAATGATTGTTTTGTTAGACAAGTGAGTCGTTACAGACAAGCAGCTAAACACACTTTTCCTCTTAGTACTGTCAAAGTTGAACACTGCAAAAAATCCCAATCTTACCAAGTTTATTTTTCTCATTTCTACTCAAAATATCTCATCACACTTAAAATAGGACAGAATCACCTAAAGCAGGGATGTCAACTCATTTGAGTTCAGGGGCCACATTCAGCCCGATATGATCTCAAGTAAAATAACAGTGAAAAAGTAAAATTAAATTCTGATCATGTTTACATCTACAAAAATCTGAATAACATGAACAACTGGAAACGTCTTAAGAAAACAACCACAATTTTAACAATATTCTGCCTCAGATTATTAGTTTATCCTTTACACATGCGCATTACAATTTACATTACAATTACAAATGCACAAAACTTTTAATAACAGGCAGAATATTGGTAAAATTGCATTTACTTATCTTAAGACATTTCAGGTTTTTCACTTTTTTTTGTAAAATAACAGTTTTTTAATCTAAACATTTTCATGTCATTTTACTGTCTTATTTTAAGTGTGATGAGATATTTTGACTAGAAATGAGAAAAATACACTTGGTAAGATTTAGATTTTGGCAGTGAAAATGACCAAACTCACCAAATATTTTACTAATCTCTCTAATCCCAGCTACAGAATCCACTGAACCATAAGACTGACTGTAGTAAACTTTTAGGAGAATATTTGGTGGCGTCGGCGGTACGATTGTTACACGTGATTGAAGCTTAAGCTAATTAGCCACAGGTTAGCCGTCATGTTTTCAACAGTGACACAGGTAACATCGGAATCTCTCGCCTTTAGTCTTAAGTATCTTTGCTTTGAAAGCAGTCGCTATTGTGAATTTTATCTACAATTTTCAACTAGTCCTCCAGCACCAGTGGATCAAGTTGAAGCCATTCTCGAGTAATTGTTTTTTTTTTTGTTTTGTTTTGTTTTGTTTTTTTGCTGCAGCACCAAAGATTTTTAGATTGTCAAATCATCAGGAAGTGGTTTGCTATAATTTAAAACCCCAAATCTGTTCTATTTTTATTCCAACATCTTTTTGAAGCAAGATTTTCAAGATCTAGTGTCTAAAAAGAAGTTCTTATATCTCACTGAAAAGTTACTTTTTAGGTGATTCTGTCTTATTTTAAGTGTGATGAGATATTTTGACTAGAATTGCAAAAAATACACTTAGTAAGATTTGGATTTTGGCAGTGAAAATGACCAAACTCACCAAATACGTTACTAATCTCTCGAATCCCAGCTACAGAATCCACTGAACCGTAAGACTGACTGTAGTAACATTTAAGGAGAATATTTGATGGCGTCGGCGGTACGATTGTTACACGTAATTGAAGTTTAAGCTAATTAGCCACAGCTTAGCCGTCATGTTTTCAAATCGAAATCTCTTCTCTTTAATCATAAGTATCTTTGCTTTGAAAACTGTCGCTATGTCATGGTGTCTAAACCGAGGCGAGCTGATCTGATTCTTTTGGTGGAAAAGCAGCGTTAGCGTGTTACTGTACAAATATGAAGAGGAAATTCAGGGCGTTTCATGATTTTTCAAAAGGGTAGGAACCGCCCACTAGAATTCAAACAGTCATGAACACGGCTGTATGTATTATACGATAATCGCAGTAGAATTTAAGTTATTTTGTGTGATTCTAAAACTGCGATACTTGAAGGAACAATGAACTCCACAAACAAGCTGATGATTCTGGAGTGTTTGACCATGTCCTCAGGTAGAAGTGTTGCACTGACATAGGCGCAGAACACAAAAAAACAAGAGTATTTTTTTTAAGATAAACTGGCACAAATTATTTATTTTCGCCTTTGTACATATGTGATGATCAGTGTTTGTGTTCTTGTGTGTTATCATGTTCCTGATCAAGTGGAGTCTTTGATATTTACATGTCGTCGTTGTGCTGCTGCTCCACTGTTAACTAGGGCTGTGTATCGGCACGAATCTTGCGATACCATACAAATCACTATACTAGGATCATGATATATCGATAAAAAAAGTTAAAAAGGCAATTTTTTATTGGTTTTGTTTCTTTTTAAAAGATTATTTCCTGAAAGCATGGAATTTACGGTGGCCCAGAGGTGCAACAGCCCAAAAAATTTTTTCCATTATAGAAAAAACCCAGAGAACAGTCCAAAAAAGTATCCACTAAAAAAAAAAGAGAACAGCCCAAAAAATATCCAGTATAAGAAAAAAAGAGAACAGCCCAAAAAGTATCCACTATAAGAAAAATAAAATTAAAAACATCATCCGCCTTTTCAGTTAGGGGCGCTGTTACCCGAAAGGTCTCTTGCTTTAAAATTTAGGCCACCACAAAAAATGAAAGCATAGGCTGAAAATTTTTAAGGCCTTCAGCTAATGTGGCTAATGCTAACAAAGTAACCTACCGGAAGCGGAGGTTGGTGCACTAAAAATAAAGTTATTTAAAAATAGTGGATAATTTTTTGGGCTGCTTTTTTTTTTCTTACAGTGGATCATTTTTTGGGCTGTTCTCTTTTTTTTCTTATAGTAGATAATTTTTGGGGGCTGTTCTTTTTTTTTTTTTTTGTTCTTATAGTGGATAATTTTTTGGGGCTGTTCTCTTTTTTTTTTCTTATAGTGGATAATTTTTGGGGGCTGTTCTCTTTTTTTTTTTTCTTATAGTGGATAATTTTTGGGGCTGTTTTTTTTTTTCTTGTGGATAATTTTTGGGGCTGTTCTCTTTTTTTTTTCTTATTGTGGATAATTTTTGGGGGGGGGCTGTTCTCTTTTTTCTTTCTTTTTTAGCGGATAATTTTTGGGGGCTGTTTCTTTTTTTTTTTTTTCTTATAGTGGATAATTTTGGGGGGCTGTCTCTTTTTTCTTTCTTTTTTTAGCGGATAATTTTGGGGGCTGTTCTCTTTTTTTTTTTCTTATAGTGGATAATTTTGGGGGGCTGTTCTCTTTTTTTTTTTTTTTTAGTGGATAATTTTGGGGGCTGTTCTCTTCTTTTTTTTTTCTTATAGTGGATAATTTTGGGGGGCTGTTCTCTTTTTTTTCTTATAGTGGATAATTTTTTTGGGCTGTTCACTTTTTTTTTTTTTCTTATAGTGGATCATGTTTTTTGAGCTGTTGCACCTCTGGGCCACCATAGGAAATACACCAGAAATCTGCACAAATACTAAACACATTTTTATTTGATCCCAACAGGATCTAATGCTGTATCACTAAATGTTCCTGGTTCAAAGTGAAATTGTGTTTTCTAGACATTACAGTTTCAGATCCTGCTCAAATGTTCATTCTATTAGTTCAGAACTAACATCAGAACAGTATTTTTGTGCATTCCCAACAAAGGAACTACCATTATTTAATAAGAGTGTTAAATTATAAAAAATAAAATATAAACAAAAAGAAACCAAAAATGAACCTCCGCCATATCTGCACTTGAATAAATACCTAAACATATCGATACAGTACTTTTTAATATCGATACAGTATTGTGAAATGAAATATGGTGATATATGCAGAACCGATATTTTCTTACAGCCCTACTGTTAACAGTCTCTATTACACAACGACACGCCGGAGCTTCACAAAAGGAATTACATGACGTGTCTTAGTGGCATTTCAAGTTTTAATACGCATTCAGTAGAGTGTGTTTTCACGTGTATCTCCTTGTTTTTATCAGTGAACTTTCAATGAAGTTACACACAAGTGGTTTTGACAGATTACATGTCACACTCCTAACATTTGTACTTACTGTCTGTCGACTTATTCGTATTTTTTTGTATATTTGTCTATTTTTCTTCCTTCAGTTACAAGCCTGTTCAGGGATTTGTCTTTCACTGTCAAGTATCTTCATTATTAATGAAATATGAAGGGTGGTGTGTGAATGTCAAATATCTGTCAACTTTAATTTGAACAAGAATAAACTTGTTTTTTGCATGAGCGTCATTGGCATTATTTGTCAAACAAGGGCATAGTTTTAGATTTCTGTCCTGGTGACTATAGATCAGGGGTGTCAAACATGCGGCCTGCCGAAGGGTCCAGTTCAGCCCCTGGGATGTTTTTGCCAAGTGCAAAAATTCCACAGTCTTGAATTGAATGAAGCAAAAAATAATAATTTAGCTTGAATTAAAGAAAAAAATCTTGAATTAAGCCAACAAAAAAAAAAAATCTTCATTTAAGTAAAAAATCTTGAATTAAGGCAAAAAAATTATTCAATTAAGTTAAAAAAAAAAAAAATCTTCAATTAAGCAAAAGAAATTCTTCAATTAAGTAAAAAAAAAATCTTCAGTTAAGCCAAAAAGATCTTAAGTGAAGTTAAAAAAAAAATCTTGAATTCAGCCAAAAAAAAATCTTCAATTAAGTAAAAAAAATCTTGAATTAAGCAAAAAAATAAATAGGTTAAAAAAAAAAAGTTCATTAAGCAAAAGAAATTCTTCAATTAAGTAAAAAATCTTAAACCAAAAAATCTCAAATTTAGCAAAAATCTTCAATTGAGCCAAAAAAATCTTCAATGAAGTTAAAAAAAATCTTGAATTCAGCCAAAAAAAAAGGTTCAATTAAGTTAAAAAAAAAAATCTTGAATTAAGCCAAAAAAAATTTCAATTAAGCAAAAAAAATTACAATTAAGCCAAAAAAAACTTGAAGTAAAAAAAAAAAAATCTTGAATTAAGCCAAGACAAATCTATTAAGTTAAAAAAAAAATAAAAATCTTGAATTAAGCAAAAAAATCTCCAATTAAGTAAAATAAAATCTTGAATTAAGCCAAAAAAAAAAAAAATAAAAAATCTTCATTAAATAAAAAATCTTGAATTAAGCCAAAATATCTAGAATTCACAACTTTTTTTCCCTTTGTTTTAGTACAAAAAATAACATTAAATTATGAAAATATTTCCATTTACAAACTATCCTGTAACACTAAAATGTAAATAACTTGAACAAATATAAACAACCTCAAATGTCTAAAGAAACTTAAGCACAATTTTAATAATTTTTCAGCCTGTTCCTCAGTGTTTAGTGTCTTTGTAGATGATCCATAATGCACATGTAGAAATGAGAAGTTGAGGAATAATATTGTTAAATTGCAGTAAATTTTCTTACGTTTTTTATTTAAATTCTTTTTTTTTTTTTTTCTTTTTTTTTGATAGTTTATAAAAGTAAGTATTTTCATAATTTAATGTTTTTTTTGTTGTTGTTTTTTCACACTAAAACAAAAACAAAAATTTGGAGTTGTCATTATTTATCGGTTATTCTGTTAGTATTTTCTGCTCCGGCCCACTGCAGATCCAATTTAGCAGAATATGGCCCCTGAACTAAAATGAGTTTGACACCCCTGCTACAGATAATTGACAACTCCTCCTGAAAACATAAGTAGCATACCTTCATGTTTACTGTATCCACACATCAAATCCTTCAGCTGTTTCATTCAGCCTCATTGCCGAGTTGTCTTTTGGGTTGTTTTTTTTTTTCCTTCTGTTTCTATTATAAATGTTGATGGGATTATCGTGTCCATCACCTCGGCTCAAAAAGCCAGAGTATTTAATTGAGGTGTCACAGAAACATTCAGCTAAATAATACCCCCGCTGGAACAAATCAGCTCCGACTCTCATGCATCAAACTAATGCACTCGGAGGACGTTATTGTTATTAAACATTCTGTTGTCGCCGTCTGCTGTATCAGCCAAATTACCAAGTCAGGACAGGTGATTTAAAGGAACGCATCTATTAACTCTTTCTCCGCCAATGACGAGATTTTCCGTCAATCCGTGTTTTCACTGTTATACTGTAGTTGGAGGTGTTGTGGATCATGTGAATTACTTTCCTTAGTCCAAAAAAAACAATTAAGCAGCTTTTTCGGAAAAATGACGGGCCGGGTTTAACGTTTTTGCACTGGAGTCTCCGTATCCCATGGCAACGCATCCAGCGGCAGTCACTGAATGAGGAAGTGCAGACTGCAGGAACCGCGCGCAGTTCCAAAAGCCTTAAGATGATTATGGAGACAGAGTCTGACAATTCTATATGATGGAGCTACAGAAGAACCATTTAGAGACAGGAACGGAGAAACAGAAGGTGAGGGAGACGGACACGGAACACGGGAAACAAGGAGCGGCTCAGGTCCGACACGGAGGTGCGGGTGGGGGGGGCGGGGGCACAGGCAACACGGAGAAAATGACAGACAGGAGGAAGAGAAAAGAGACATTTGTAGTGGACATTCAAGGAGAAGACAGACACACAGACATGGGACAAGACAAAGGAAAGCTAGTCTGCATCTGTTAGAGTGAGTTCAGATTCAGACTGAGGACACAGAACATTCAGCTGTATAATGTCAGCAGGACACATGGAAGACACTGTTGGATTTGGCTTTTGTATGAAATAAATAAATACATATATTCATACAGAGATAAATAACTAGATGTCCATAGAATTATTTACAGATCAAACAGCAGCTGGTCCAACAGGAGGACCTGGTGCAGCCAAAGGCCAGAAATCTACAGTATTTAGTGCATTTGTTTCTTTTTTTCTTGAAATGAGGAATATTGAGGTGTTTATATCCAAAAGCTAAACTACTATGTGTTAGACTTATAACTGATGTATGTAAATGTGCAAAGTTTAGAAGGAACCTGGTGCTTTACAAGATGTTCGGTCTAAAGTTTGGTGTGGATTCCCCTAACATTTTGTGGAATGATGGGATATCTTAGAGCTGTTTGTTACTATTATTGCTGTTATTATTATTTATTTTGTGATTTTGAAGACAGTGTACTGTTGGTAAATAAGAAAGAGTCAAAAATGTAAATAGGAAATCAGTTTTCTCTTGAAAATCAATATCTTTGAAAAAAATGCAATTTTCTCAGCTTTTTGCTCAAAATTCAGTTTTTTCCTGAAAATGACCAATATTCAAATGTTTATATCTCACGAACGAATAAAGATAGAATAAAATAGTTTTTTGTGTTAAAAGTTGAAGTTCTGTTCTTTCTTTTGATGTATTCAGTGTTCACATACTCCTAACAAACATTTTCAGTGAGCCTCCAAAGATTAGTGAAAATGACCAAAACGGCTGGCGCTGGCTACCAACTCACTGGAAAATGCTCTGGGGGGAAAGAGTTAAAGAGCAGCAAGGTTAGAATAGTTCTGGATTTTTCATCATAGTATAGTGTTTTTTGTCTAATTCAGTTCATATTTTTGCTAAACCCACTTTTATTAGTCTTTGGTTTGTTTATTTATTTGTGTATTTGGACCCTAATAGTTCATAAAGTCTGAATTTCAACCCTCCAGGTGCTACAAAGCTATCTTTATTTTCATCTGGGCAAAATCGAGTGGATTTCTACAACCTGTTTGAATTCCTGCTTTTTTTTTTCTTTTATAATAGAGGGTGTTTATTGTTTTCCTCTCCGGTGTATTATTTTAATCTCCAATGCAGTCAAGCAGACAGTAAATCAATGATCTATACAATTTACAGTCCGTGCATGCAACATTCCACGTCTACAGGGTGGGGAAGCAAAATTTACAATATTTGAGGCAGGATTGAAAGACAGTGTATGACCAATTAGTTTATTGAAAGTCATGAGAATTTATTTGCCACAAGAAAACTGACATAATAGAAAATGTTTTTATTCTATGTGTCCTCCTTCTTTCTCACTAGCTGCCTTCACACGTTCCTGAAACTTGCGCAAGTGTTCCTCAAATATTCAGGTGACAACTTCTCCCATTCTTCTTTAATAGTATCTTCCAGACTTTCTCGTAATAGTTTTGCTCATAGTCATTCTCTTCTTTACATTATAAATAGGGATGTCCGATATGGCTTTTTTGCCAAAAACCGAATGCCGATATTGTCCAATGCTTAATTTCCGATTTCGATATCTACCGATATTGCTGCCGATATATGTGGGATATTAAATAAATTTTAGGAAACATCACATATCTCCTGTCATGGAATTAACACATCATGCCTAATTTTATTGTGATGCCCCATTGGATGCATTCTCAAATGCAACAAGGCTTTTAAATGTAACACTGTCTGTGCAAAGAATCATACTTCAACTTAATACTAAAGCCAAATCCAAACAGTGTCTTCCCTGTGTCCCTACTGACATTCTACAGCTGAATCTGTTCTGTGTCCTCAGTCTGAATCTGAACTCACTCTAACAGATGAACACTAGCTGTCCTTTGTTTGGTCCCATGTCTGTGTGTCTGTCTTCTCCTTGAATGTCCTCTAGAAATGTCTCTTCTCTCTTCCTCCTGTCTGTTATTTTCTCCATGTCGCTCTATGCCCCCCCCCCCCCCACCCCCCCCCCCCCCCCCCCCCCCCCCACACACACACACACACACTTCGTGTCGGACCTGAGCCGCTCCGTGTTTCCAGTGTTCTGTGTCCGTCTCCCTCACTTCTGTTTCTCCGTTCCTGTCTCTAAATGGTTCTTCTGTAACTCCATCACATACTGAACTGTCAGACTCTGTCTCCATAATCATCTTTAAGGCTTTTGAAACTGCGCGCGGTTCCTGCACAGTCTGCATTTCCTCATTCAGTGACTGCCGCTGGATGCGTTGCCATGGGATACGGAGACTCCAGTGCAAAAACATTAAACCCGGTCCGTCATTTTTCTGAAAAAGCTGCTTAATTGTTTGTTTTTGGACTAAGGAAAGTAATTCACACGATCCGCAACAGCTTCAACTACAGTATAACAGTGAAAACACGGACTGACGGAAAATCTCATCATTGGCGGAGAAAGAGTTAAGTTGTGGAAAAAATGCCATATTTATTATTTTCTCTCCCTCCTCCATGAGTCTATTACAGTGTGGCAACTCTACTGTACAGTTTTGAAAACTGCACATTTCTTTCAGCTACAAACAATGCTTCATTTACGCGTCGGTAAATGCCGGTGAGACCAAGGCATTATTTTATCGGTTTTAATAATAGGCAAAAAAACGATACCGATATTCACCAATATTACATTTTATGCCAATATCGGGGATAATATCGGTGGGCCGATATTATCGGACATCCCTAATTATAAACAGTCTTTATGGACACTCCAACTATTTTTGAAATCTCCTTTGGTGTGACGAGTGCATTCAGCAAATCACACACTCTTTGACGTTTGCTTTCCTGATTACTCATATGGGCAAAAGTTTCTGAAAAGGTATGGATAATAGTGTTAGGTATGATTATGACATATATGTTTGGTTTCAAAACAATTGACGTAGTGCCTGCTGAGAAAAAACAACTAAATGTTCATTGTAAATTTTGCTTCCCCACCCTGTATACTGTGTATATTTATATATTCAGCTAAAAATTTTGCTTAAAGGTCTTATTTTGTTTGTGCATAAGAAATCAATAAGTGAATCCCCAAAGGAACTTTGTGTTGGTAAATGCAAGTTGCAAATTTACAGGATTTCAGTTCTGTTGCCACATGTTGATGGTCATATGAACTATGTTTTCAGCTCAAAATGTCCAATTTCATCACAATTAATGCTATATTTTCATGTCACAAATGGCCAAGTTATATTTGAACTGAATTTACCTGAAAAACAAATATTCTATTCTTTTAGATTCCCCAGTTTTTCTTACAGATTCTCTACATATCACATGTTTTATTTTTACAGGTTGTAATATGGAGTATGGTGCTGATCCATCCTGCTTATGTTACGCCAATACATACATTAAGAATGTCACACGTCACTTTTTAAATCAACAGTTTTCTAATAATAAGCATTTTATAAAGAAATAACAATTCTATATTGTTATTTACTCTTTAGTATGATGATAAACTACACATAAATAATTCTGATCCTAGTTTTGCACAGGGATCATTTGTGGAAACGGTGACATGGCTGCCGAACATCAGTATGATGGGATCTGTAACAACCATGTCACATCCGTCCACTGCCACATTTTGTGTTTTTGTGTCAGCTGTTATTGTTTTAGATCCACAATACTAACATTTATGAATAAGAGGAGAATTAGCATAGTAAGTATATAAGTTTATTACTAATAAAGTACTGGTACTGACCAGAGCATCATGGGTAATGTCACTCCGTCCACCAGCAAAAGTTTTCACATACACGTGCTATTAAAATCTAATATTTCTGAAAATATAGCTTCCACTGTCAAATAATATCAGTAGTCTGTGCACAAATGGATTAGCATTATTTCAACACAGTTCTATGCATTTCTACAACTTTTTTTTGGGACAAAAATGGCCACTCATTTGACCCCCTAAGTAAATTTTAGCCGATATATACGTGTATATTATTTATTTATTTTCCCAACTTTATTGAAAATACATATATATATATATATATATATTATATATTTTTTTTTTTTTTTTTTTTTTTTTTTTTTTTTCTGTCTGTCTTTCTCTTGTTCTGTTGTATTGATAATTTCTTTCCAACTACTTTTCATCAGACTCAAATTCAGACTCAGCTTTATTGTCATACGATCAATGGTACATGATAAAACGAAATATACTTACCCAGGTCTTGGTTTTGTAGCATAAGAAACATAAAAGAATAAAATATTTACAGAACATATAAAAGATAAATAGGGTGGAATGAAAACTACCATAAAATATGCAAACAAAAATGTAATAAATCTTTAATATGTACAAAATTTCACAGTGTGCACCAACAGTACAGTTACAGTGATGGTGCATGTTCCAGCAGCAACACAGAAAATAAAATGACAAAAATATATAAATTATTATACTTGAGTGGAGCCCCAATGGAACACCCAACCATTTCCCCTTAGGATTAATAAAGTATTCTGATTCTAAATAAAACCACAATAAAATGACTGTAAATGAGCCTTTAGGTACAAATGTTGAATTATTATTATATTATTATTATTATTATTATTATTATTATTATGAAAATGTTACAAAATATGCAGATCTACAGTAAGTTTAATAATATAACAGCAGAAATCAGTTCTTTATTGTTTCCATTGAAATTAATTATACAACTAGTAATTCTTGAGGAGGAAATAAGTCGGTATTTTCCTCTGATTGTTGTTTTGTTTCAGTAGTTTATGCGTTCGTCCACATGTGTTAAATATGTTGGTAGGATGAGGGTTAATCAAGCCAATCCAAAGGCTGAACACTCAAAACAAGATGCATGCTGATTCTAAGCAGTTCATGCCTCTGTCGTATTTGCAGTGTCATAACCATGTGTAAAATATTTGTACAATATAAGAATAAGTGTTATTTTTATCAAACTTTTAAAGGGACTTCCCACAAGCTAAAGCAGGAGTGTCAAACTCATTTTAGTTCAGGGGCCACATTCAGCCTAATATGATATGAAGTGGGCCGGACCAGTAAAATAATATGAATAATAGGATAAGACCAAAATGTCAACTCCAAAGTTTCCTGTGGTTTTGAGTGAAAAAAAGTTAAATTCCGTATGAAAAATGTTTATATCTGTGAACTGTACTGGAACATATCATGACATACAAATATGAACCTAAAAATTGTTAAGAAAAATAAGTGTAACGTTAACAATATTACATCTCAGTTTATCATTTATACATGTGCATTACAACTTACAGATCACAGTGGATCAAAAATGCACAAAATATTTTAAAACAGGCAGAATATTGTTAAAATTCCACATACTTCTCTTAAGACATTTCAGGTTGTTCATATTTGTTCAAGTTATTCACATTATTTGTAAAAGGCTAGACTGTAAATGTAAACAATTTTGTGTAATTTTACTTTTTTTTTTTTTTACACTAAAATAGAAAAAAAAAATGCAGTTTTCATTATTTATAGGTTATTATGATTGGATTTTACTGGTCTGACCCACTTTTGATTGAATTGACCTAAAATGATTTTCACATCCTCGATTGTTAATATCTTCAGTGGAAGTTTTGCATTTCATAAATTCATCCCAGGGGCCAGATTGGACCCTTTGGCGGGCCAATTTGGCCCCCGGGCCGCATGTTTGACACCTGTGAGCTAAAGGGAAAAACCGTTCATCTTATATCAAAGTAAGGCTTGTGATCATTTTTAACCTTTAACTTTTTAATGTGTTGTACTTTCATTGATCTGTTTGTTTTAAGTGTAATTGTTTTTTGTGTTAACTGCTTAGAGGCTATAGACCAGGGGTCACCAACCTTTTCTCTTCTGTGGGCTACTTTTACCTAATGAAGTTGCCGGAGGGCTACTCTAATTTAGCAACATTTATTTACATAGCTATTTTTCATACATACACATATTTTGTATCATACATTTATAACATTGTGCTCTTCATTTATTTAATTTATTTATATATCTTTGTTTTAACATTTACAATACTTAAAAAGTGTTAATATGAAACTATTATTTTACTTTAATTAAGAAAATCAAAAGTAGAAAAAAACAAATACAAGCATTTGCATGCTGTATTCCTAAATATTTTAATACTATGTCAAAAATTATGAAATGGAACAATCCTGCATATTTTTTTATAGAATTACTAAAAACAAATAATACACACCTGTATGTGCATTTTTAATACTTTGAAATTGTGAAAAGGAACGTTGTCACTCACACAATAAAACTTCACCAGCATGTGCTGCTGTATTTCTGAAAGATTTGACCTTTTCTAAATTCACATATGCTGTCAAAACATATTAATTAAAACCAGAACTTTGTGCACATAATCCACCACCCGTCATTTCTACAGTCATCACACTGGAGTCAAACGCAGAGGCACCTGTTCAGGTCCGACTCCAGCTGTCTGAGCGCATGTGCAGATAGTGCACATATGTTTGTGCTGGTCCAGGATGTGACCACTTTACTGATGCCTCTGTGAAGCTGGCCTTGGTCAGTTTAGTGAACATGGACTGTAGTTTTTGGACTTTAGTTTTCAGCTTTTACCTTCTCTGTACGGAGGCTGATTCCCACTGGAGAATCTCCACAAAAGTTGCTGTGAACTTTGGTGAAATTCCGCTCCACATTGCATCTTTTACTGACTTCCAGAACGCACAGATCACACACACACGCACACCACACCTACCACACACACACACACACCACACACACACGCACACACACACACAGTCTTTCACATTTGTAAAACAGAAGTCGTGTCTTGTGTGAAAACAACTCCCTCACTATATTCAGCCCACATCGTTGCGGGGCTAAACCCACTACCTGCCTGGCATCTGGCTCATCCTGGGCCCCGCCCCTCTCCAATGACAGGAAGCAAACCAGCGCTAAAGTTTGATTGACAGCTAGTTGACCGTTTCATCTCGGGAGGGGGGGACAGGACACTTGTAATTTTGATTGGGTGGAAATTTAGACCTGTTCTACCAAATGACGAATCATCTTTGTGTTCTTATATTAGTGACCATTAGCGAACCACCGGTAGATCGCGAGCAACGTGTTGGAGAACCCTGAAGTACTTCTATTTTTAGAGCAGGCCTGCAGGCGACTTGCGTGGTCCCTGCGGGCGACCTGGTGCCCGCGGGCACCGTGTTGGTGAGCCCTGCTATAGATGCTAATTAGCATTTTTGCTATAGAGGGAATGCACATACGTCACTTCCCCCCTGGGCCACGCCCCTCTAAGTCAGACTGAGTGGCAAAAACAAACCGGCTCAACATGACGGGGCATAGCAGTAACTACAGCGAGACCGGGAAAAATGTGGAATATAACATAAAATTAAAGACAATTGGACTGGACATGGATCCATACAAGCTACCAAACAACAAGTGGTCTACGAACATTGATATGCGGAAGTCAAAGTCAATATAATTCTCAGATGTTGACATGCTTTCCTGGATAATTGTACATTTTGCTATTAGTATTCAGAAAAGTCATTAAGATTCATCCTCTAGGGCAGGGGTGTCAAACTCATTTTAGTTCAGGGGCCACATACAGCCTAATATGATATAAAGTGGGCCAGACCAGTAAAATAATATAAATAAAAGGATAATAATAACTTTTAAGTGAAAAAAATTTAATTCTGTAAGGAAAATGTTTATATCTATGAATTGTACTCAGACAAATATGAACAACCTGTAAATTCTTAAGAAAAATAAGTGCAATGTTAACAATATTAAGCCTTAGTTTATCATTTATACATGTGAATCACAACTTAGAGATCAGAGTGGATCTACAAATACACAAAACATTTAATAACAGGGAGAATATTATTACAATTCCACATACTTCTCTTAAGAGATTTTAGGTTATTCACATTTTTTTTTCTAAAAGGCTAATCTGTAAATGTAAATATTTGTGTGTAATGTAACTTTTTTTTTTTTACACTAAAACAGAGAGAAAAATTTACAGTTTTCATTATTTATAGGTTATTATGATAGTATTTAACTGTGTGATCCACTTTGGATTGAATTGACCTGTTTAACTTCCTTGATTGTTAATATCTTCAGTGTAATTTTTGCATTTCACAAATTCATCCAGGGGCCAGATTGAACCCTTTGGCGGGCCGGATTTGGCCCCCGGGCCGCATGTTTGACACCTGTGCTCTAGGGGATGTGAACTGGTATTAAATTTGCGAACATCCATCCCAGACGTTTCACTTCGTCGTGCCGTGTTTGACAAACCGATTCCCAGACACTCAGACACATGCAGCAGAACCGCTATGTTTGATAATAGTCCAGCTCTGCTTTTCTTATATACAGTATGAAAGCCTTTCCATCTCAAACGGTAATTGCTAAATCTATATCTGAAAAAAATGCACATTTGGAAGAGTTTGTCAGAGGTGTAAGTGTTTACCTGCCAATATACAGACTTTTACGTGGATGCCTTTGAAGCTCGGCTCTGAGGATTTCAACATGCAGGATGTATACTGAAAATGACAGCGTCAGTGTTTGGGATTTATGCTTTAAAATACAGAAACCAATTCACTGTCTGAAAAGAGTTTGTCAGATCTCGGCGTGCGATATAAAACCTCTGTTTACTATTGTACACAAATACCGCTTTAAGAATGCCACTCCTGTTCAGCGTCTGGCCGACGGCAGCACAAATGTCAGCGTGTAGTGTCTTTTCTATCCGATTCCATTAATGGTAAGTCAGCTCTTCAACCAAAGCCTATTTTAAAAACACCGACCCCTGCTACAGAGAGCGTGCACTGTTCCTCTGTGATATAAGCTCTCACACAAAGAGCCAAACAAATGGAAATAAGATGTGGTTTTGGAGAGCTCAGGTGCAAACTGGAAAAACGATGAAGCACCTGCTGACCTGTCACCCACTGAAAAATGGGTCTGATCTGCTGCAGAAAAATAGAGGCGAGCTGAGGAGGGGCTGCCGCTGTGAGGACGTACGAAGACGGACATGGGGAGGCGGACTTATCATAGATACGGTTAAAGCAGCTGCATTGTTTGTCACTGCAACTGAGGTTCAAGCAGTGGTTCCCAAGCTTTTTTGGCTCCTGATCCCATTTGAACATCACAAATTTCTGGTGGTATCTATCTATCTATCTATCTATCTATCTATCTATCTATCTATCTATCTATCTATCTATCTATCTATCTATCTATCTATCTATCTATCTATCTATCTATCTATCTATCTATCTATCAGTGGCGGCTGCTCATCTTTCAGAGAGGGGAAGCTCATTGTCGGCTTACATTAAAAAAAAATTAAAAAAAAAAGTCAAGTTGTTTTAACATAAATTCATCCCTCTGTTCCTTTTTAAGAAAATGGTCGTATCGTACCAAGTAAACAAGAAAATGTTGAAATTATGTTAAATTGAAACAAGGAAGTACAATGAGTGTTTTATTTACAGTGCAAGAAATGAACAAGAAATTTCGTAGTGGTTCCGCATCGAACGATTTCACAGCAGAATGTGCGATGGTATTAAACTGAACTCTGTCAGTGAAGGAGTAGATCTCAAAACAGCTGTCAATCAAACGGGATTTCGCCTTTTGACCGATTGTCCAATCAGCATGTGGAAGCCTGGCGTCCAGCCTGGCCGAGCTCCGCCCACAGCTACATTGACCCCCAGAGATGCTGAGTGTCCGGGGGGGGACAACATCGTGGCATTTATCCAATTACCGTCCAGTTTTGAGGCAATGAAAAAAACTGTTCCACTCAGTCCCATTGAAGTGCATGGACGCTGAGCGTCTATGGACAAATGCACTGAGCAGAGATCGAATGAGAAAACAGCGTAACGGGAATGTATGAGAAGTGAACAACATCGAGTCTGTTGATTTGTGATAAAGCTGATTCTGAACGAACTCGTCTTGAGAGATGAACGTGTTCTAAGACATTTGTAGTCAATGAAATGTAAACATAACCGTACATATATATGTACGGTTATGTTTACATTTCATTTCCTTGGCAATAACCCCTCCCCAGCCCCTTGGGCTATGTGAGGTTTTCATATGTAAATGGTCCTGCTGTGAGGTATACAAATGCAAATGGAATTGTACATGACACAGCAGTTTACAGTGGAGGTGAGACAACAACTCACTGACTTGAACCAGGCAGACACTGCTGGCTGAGCCACCAGACTGTGGACAAGAACCAGAAAAAGGCCTGTGCACAATCCAAAAATTGTGGTAATATGTTCTACTACCGCAGAAGACTGGACTGGACCACCCTCAGAGAAGATGGCACCAACACTTGTCTGATGTAATGTTTTTAGGTCAAAGATCAAACTTATTTCATAAGTTGTATAAATTACTTCATAAGTTACAATAAGTTGATAATAGATAAATCGGTTAAAATCTGTTAAAATGCAGTTGGCTTAAGAATTGATAGGAGTGAGATGTTGTCTCCCTAAGGATCTTTGTGTTCGCTGTGCGCTAAGGTTGTATACAGAGTGAGTGCTCCTTTGCTAGAGATGATCTTTGACGTATATTTCCCGTTTGCTATTTTCTCTGCAGTTAAAGTTCAGAAAAACTCATGTTCGTTAAGTGTGCTACTACTGTGTGCCTAGGAAAATTTTGTTCTTTGTAAGTGTATATATCCGAAAACAACATTAGGGTCTAGATGTTGGTTCACTGAAACTATTCTGTGAACGTGTAATGAAGCTAATGTTTATGCTATTCAAGCTAGCAATGTGAGTGCGTTACATGTGTAGCGTAATAAATAATAACTGTCTGTTAGTAATTTAAGTTGGATGTATTTTATATGTTGCAGTTACAAAAACGTTAAAGAAAACGTCAAGTAAAGGAGAAGCTCCAGCTCAGAACAGAAAGCCTTGTTTGGACTGTACTGTGTTGTTTGTGGCTGTAGCTGCACAGACACATGTTGTGAGGACAGCACATCTGACTGAACTGACTGTGGACATTTTAAGTTTGTTTTAATTTGAAAGTGTTGGCACTGTTTTCTTAAATATGTAAGTGTGCTTTTTGCATTCTGCATTTGATTAAAGCTTGTCTTTATTTTTTAACATGATCTCAGCAGTCGTGTTCTTTCTTAATTGATATTGGTGGTAATGTTTTCAGTATGTGAATTATTACCCTGCAGCAATAAATAAATATAAATAAATATCTGAATAATAAACATAATAATGATAATAATAATAATACAGTCTACTCTCGTTATACCGCCAACTTCCGTTCACAGCCAAATTGGCGGTATAGCGAAAATGGCGTTACAATGGGTTGCGTCCATAATGTGCATGTCTTTACTATATGATGTCTATGCTGCCTCTGTTAACCGTTCTAATTGCGTTTCTAAATAAATCTTGATTCTGTTATGTTGTAAGGGATCATTTAAAGTGGGGAAACATTTTAAGCATTATACCGTGTCGGGAAATGACACCCCATCATCTTGAGGCTTTGGCTTAATCCCACGTCCTCTTCCCGACATCCTGACCTACTGAGTGTTCTGCGATAAATGAACGGTGGCCGTTCCGTAGACCTACTTGTAGCTTGTCGCGATCAGCGTCTGGCGCGTTTGTTTCAGTGCATTGTTAAAATTTATGCGTACTCGATGGCAATCACGCTGGGGAAATCAATGGTATAAGTGTGTTTGTGCATGGAACTGGGCTGGCGGATGGCGATAGGCGGAAATGGCGGTAGCTAATGGAAAAATGCATTGGGGATTTTTGTGCAATGGTTTTGGTCGGTGGTGAGCGAAAATGGCGGTATAACGGCGGGTGATTTAAAGAGAGTAGACTGTAAAAACAATAAAAAAATATTTTTAAGGGGGGGCATATTTTAATGCTGCACAGATGACCAATCACATGTGAGCTGTCCTTTGTGGTAACATCCAATGGGATGCTATAAAAGAAAAAAAATAACATCCGATGGGTGTCTCTGTTGCCAGACATGGCAGGCACCAGTGACGTTCAAATGTAAATTAGGGTCATTCACACCTCTGTGAGCTGTTAACCCCCACACCCGCCCCCCTCCCCCGTTGGCTCCGTTTGCAGCAGTTTCCGGCACAGCTGAACTTCTCTGTAAACTCACGATAATTACCGGGAATCTTTGAAGTTGGCGGGCGTTTACGGGGTCGATAATCTGGTTTTTCATGCAGTGTATTTGACCATTTAATTTTCGGATCTTTAGGGGAAGCCGAGCTTCCCTTGCAGTCTGTGAGAAATCGCCTCTGATATAGCACTTTTTAAAACAACATGTTACAAAGTGCTTCACATAACGGGGAGATAGATCAAATCAAATTTTAAGCCAATTTACAGAAACCCAACAGAATCCTCCAGGAGCAAACACTTATGACTGGTGACAGTGGTGAGGAAAAACTTCCCTTTAACAGCAGGAACCTGGAGCAGACCCAGACTCCTGGAGGATGGACATCTGACAGGACCAGCTGGGGTTAAAGAGAGAAAGTAAAGGAGGAGAAAAGAGAGAGCGAAGAGATAGAGCCTAGTGGAGATGGGGGAGGTAGGGGGAGACATGCACATATAACTGAACTAGAACATCTATAGAACAGTATAATAAACACTATTGTAACTATACAGGGTGGGGAAGCAAAATTTACAATATTTTGAGGCAGGGATTGAAAGACAGTGTATGACCAACTAGTTTATTGAAAGTCATGAGAATCTATTTGCCTCAAGAAAATTTACATAATAGAAAATGTTTTTATTCTATGTGTCCTCCTTCTTTCTCAATAACTGCCTTCACACGCTTCCTGAAACTTGCGCAAGTGTTCCTCAAATATTCGGGTGACAACTTCTCCCATTCTTCTTTAATAGTATCTTCCAGACTTTCTCGTAATAGTTTTGCTCATAGTCATTCTCTTCTTTCCATCATAAACAGTCTTTATGGACACTCCAACTATTTTCGAAATCTCCTTTGGTGTGACGAGTGCATTCAGCAAATCACACACTCTTGACGTTTGCTTTCCTGATTACTCATATGGGCAAAAGTTTGTGAAAAGGTATGGATAATAGTGTTAGGTGTGATTATGACATCAATATATGTTTGGTTTCAAAACAATTGACGTAGTGCCTGCTGAGAAAAAACAACTAAATGTTCATTGTAAATTTTGCTTCCCCAGCCTGTATGGATAAGTGAGTGATGACAGTGAAGGTGGAGAGAGGCAGGACCACAGCAGCAGGTCCTGAGATGATCTTAGGAAAACCTGTGATGATCCTGGGAAAACCTGTGAGGTGATAAAGCACAGAGATTCCACGAAGAAGTCAAGTCATTAACATGAATTCACTGGGGTGTAAACAGAAGAGATTTAATGAAATGCTTGTTTATAAAAGTGAGTTTTTAAGAGTCGCTTGAAGGTGTCTATCTATCATCTATCTATCTATCTATCTATCTATCTATCTATATATCTATCTATCTATCTATCTATCTATCTATCTATCTATCAACACCATTTGATTCTTTCTAAGTTGCTCTTTCACTGATGCAACTGCAATCTGTCATTATTGGTGAGACCTCAATAAGCCCAGCTGCCACTCAAGTGAATTCACTCCCAGTTTGGCTTCCGACAGTTGCCAAGGACTCGACGGAGCCGGAGGCAGAGACCCAAATCCTCCAGTGTGTGCGATTGTGAACCAGAAGGTCTGTGAGATCACAATGACGTCCAGCGGTGCTATTACTACTGGTTGCCTTCATAGAAAGTTCTCCCAGTGTGTATCCTCTGTTTCCCATTGGCACAGATAGCATCCTTTCAATTCGACATCAGTTTTTCATCTCATCTCTAAATTATATTTCTTCCCAAATGCGTCTTACACAATTCCCCTCACCAACTAAGTTAGCGCTGTTCCCATAGTAGATCTGAAGGGTTCTTCTGGGCAATTTGACGTGAATGGAGCCTGATTCTGATGAAGGCTGTGATGATCACTTTATTCACAACAATTAAGAATAAAATAAAGCAGCTTGTCAGTCTTCGCACCCAGAGCCCCATTTATCAGAGCTGAGAATGTGTTAAAAAGGCATTCACTCTTACTTTTGTGGCCTTTGAGGCTTTTCTTACCACCACGGGACAATGGGAATGAATTTCAGCTCTAAAATATGAAGCTAGAGGGGAGAGTATAAAATATACGACCTCCTTAGCCAGAAATGAGCAGAAATTTGCTCTGTCCCTTAATCTGAATTTGTTATATTGATGTAAAACCCTGCAGAGAATAAATTGTAAAAGGTAGGAAAGGTCACGGTGACAGAATTCAGAGTGACTTTTTTTTTCAGAGAAGGTGGTGGATTAGGCCTGGGGTAATTTCTGATTCACAACGTCAGCTTTCTTTTCACCGCTGACACATGGGCCCCATGTTGTAGATCAGTAATGACATCATAGATTTGCATCTCAGCTCCTCTATTCCAGTCAGGACACTATCGTTCATCCTACTCCTTCTGCAGGATAATGACCATAATGTCAGTTTCTGCAGGATTTCCTACGGGTGTCATTTATCCTGAACTTTGTCTGCAAGGTATGGGGAGGTTTTGACGATAAGTGCAGCAGAATCACAGAGTCTTAACTCCATGTCTTCTGCCTTGGAGGTTATTATTTCAGACAGGTTATATGTGTAAAAACCAAATCGAATATGAGCTGTGAGTCAAGACAGAAACCGAAATGAACCAAAATCAAAACCAATCAAAGATGGTGTTGCGTAAAATAGGGAGTTTCTTATGACTCAGCGTAGCCCAAATAGTTGCAGTTTGCTTCATGTTCAGCCTTGCAGAGACTTTCGGTGACTGTTTCCCTTAAAGCCTCTACAGCGGCCGCGAAGGACATGACTCATGTATTTTTTTAGTTTGTTTCAATTTGTAGCTGAACTTTCTAACAGTGATGAAGACTCTGTTGAAACATTGAAGTGCACTAACATTGAAACATGACACATTCCTGGAAATTTCAGATCTTTTTTTTCCGTTTTTAACAGATTTTTCAGCGTTTAAGTTTTTCTTTGCATGTTTGTCTTTAACCCTTTTGTGCGTGAATTATCAGAACCTTAATCAAGATTTTTTCCTGAGTGTTTTTATTCCTCTTTAGGCGTGAAAAAAACAATGTGATTTTTTTTTTTTAATCTGTTTAACCCTGACCATATTTTCAGGGGAAAAACACCTAAAAAGACATACCCAAAGTAAATGAAGAATTACTTCACAATAATAAGGTTCATATGGATGTTCTTGGTGTCTATGGACATTTAGAGACCTCACAGAATCTATTCCCATTGTCTAAAATATTGTATCTATTACTGTGCCTGAGTAACTGTAACAAATTAAAAGAGAAATTAGAATTTTTTATCCTCGCCTGTTTTTTTCCGGCTGGATTGACGATGATATGCATAAATTAACTGTTTGTGTCGGAGATTTTTAATAGCGTATATTTCACCCCACAAAGATGAAAAATCATGTTTGAACATTAAAGTTTGCACTAAAATACACTTTTGATGTACTTTTATTAACATTAGGGTCTAAACTTTGAGCAAAAGTTGAAAAAAACATCCATTGTCCTGATTATTATATTTTATAGTAGATGATATTAATATAATTTTTCGGCCCGCGGGTGTGCTGATCGGGCTAATTAGTGAACCTATTTTTCATGAAGTTACAAAAATGTCCACTCAGCTGAACACCATGTGTTATTTTTTGAAGCAAAGAAACATGCATTTCCTGACATACTGTGTGAAAACTATGAAATAAAAACATTTTTATCCTCCTGAGACCCAGCAATGCATTTTTGTCCTCTGTAAGGGACAAAAATGTGACAGTTTCACTTAAAAAATGCTGTCCATTGTAAGGGATATTCCATTAAAATAAATAAATAAATAAAAAAAAATAAAAAAAAAAAAAAAAAACTTGCATTTTGCAGTTTCTAATCAGGACAATTGTTTAATGGAAAAAAGCTAAAATTTTACTTTCCTGGGTCTCAGGAGGTTAATGCTGCTAATCTGATGTTTCTCACATTTAAACATACTATAATACTAGTTATTACTCACTCAGATAATATGCAAAAAAAACAAACAAAACAAAACTGTTAATTACAGTCTAATAACAATTAGCAATTGATTTAGATCAACGAACAGGAAAGTTACAGGAATGGTATAAATATCAGTGTATGAGATGATGCATTAGTGTCCACTGTGTTGGCTGATATGGAACTAAAACAAAACTCATGAATATACAAGAGAACAGCTGCAGAATAACTGTCCACCGTAGTGATCGCTATGCATGAAAGGGTTAATCTGACTGAATACATTTGCTGCATGATGTGACGCCAGAAAACTGACAAGTGCTGCGGTGGCTGGTGTGTGTGTGTGCGTGTGTGTGTGTGTGTGCGTGTGTGTATGTGTGTGAGTGTGGTGCAGACTCGGTGACTTTAAGATCATGTGTGGAAAAAGAAGAAGTGTGAAATTAGAATAGCACCGACAGTTCAAATAGATTAGCCAGAAGTAAAATGGTGTAATACAATGAGCTGTTAAAAGACAAACAACATGAACAGAGGAAGTTTAAAAGGTGATGATTAAAGCTGAAACTGAAACAGACACATGTCTTAGAAGGACTCCCTGAACTAAAACCACCAACAAATCAGTGTCATCTACATTATAAAAACCAAGTGGCCTTTGTGTGCATTCGTGCATGTTCGAGGATTGGATTCACACAAAATCCAGACAGAGCTGACTGCTGCAGCTTGGCATCCATATGTTTTTGGTCAAGGAACAGACTAGTGAAAACAGCAAGATGACAGGACCAGGATTTTGGGAGATATTAGTAATTTTGGAATACAGTAGCCCAGTAGTTTCCAACCTTTTTTGGCTCTTGACCCCATTTTAACATCACAAATTTCTGGTGACCCCAGACATTTTTTTTTTTTGCTAAAATTAATTTGTTTTTAATCATGTAATAGTTTGCTATACTATGTTGCAAATAAACGTTAATTTAGACAACATTTAGTCAATATACAGGGTGGGGAAGCAAAATTTACAATATTTGAGGCAGGGATTGAAAGACAGTGTATGACCAATTAGTTTATTGAAAGTCATGAGAATTTATTTGCCACAAGAAAACTGACATAATAGAAAATGTTTTTATTCTATGTGTCCTCCTTCTTTCTCAATAACTGCCTTCACACGCTTCCTGAAACTTGCGCAAATGTTCCTGAAATATCGGGTGACAACTTCTCCCATTCTTCTTTAATAGTATCTTCCAGACTTTCTCCTACTAGTTTTGCTCATAGTCATTCTCTTTTCCATTATAAACAGTCTTTATGGACACTCCAACTATTTTTGAAATCTCCTTTGGTGTGACGAGTGCATTCAACTAATCACACACTCTTTGACGTATGCTTTCCTGATTACTCAATGGGCAAACGTTTCTGAAAGGTAGGCTAATAGTGTTAGGTATGATTATGACATCAATATATGTTTGGTTTCAAAACAATTGACGTAGTGCCTGCTGAGAAAAAACAACTAAATGTTCATTGTAAATTTTGCTTCCCCACCCTGTAATGTAGGGAGACCGGGAACAGTTGTAACATTTTTGATATTTCTGTCTCTATCTTTGAGCTCTTTTAACCCAGTGTCTTCAAACGCTATATAAACTAGCTTCAAGTGTCTGCTAATAAATGACCTAGAAAATGTCTCTGCGACATAAAACAGAAAATGCATGACTTAATCTCAAACACAAGGAGTGAAATGTTACAACTGACCCATAGTCCGGGTCAGATGTAACATATCTTGGGGTAATATGTAACAATATAAAATTAGGGCCATGACATTGGGTTAAGATATTCACTGACTAATGGAAAGAGTTGGGTTTCATTTCATAAACTCGGAAAACCAATCTGTAGTGATGGGACTTTCGGCTCTTTGAAGGGAGCCGTTCACTGAAAAGAACCGTTCAAAAGACTGACTCTTTATGTTTTTTGCATTATTTTGAAACACCAATGTTTTAATGACTAAATAGGCTACAGGTGATGATTGACATTACATTTTAAAGGTGTTTAACTGGCGTGGCAGTAAATATTCTCCCGTAAAAAAGAATAGTTAGTTCAAATGTGTGGGCTAAATACATGACATGAGAGGTGACATTAGACAAATGATGGAATTGGACAAAAAACATCACGGTACATTATGTGGACTAGTCTGTAGCCGAAAAATGAAGAAGAAAATAAACATTTTCTTATGAAATAACATTTTATTCTCCTCTAAACAAGACAATAAATGTGTGTAAACATATAGAAAAAACTGCACAAAACACAACAGTGATTATGATGTTCTGTTGTTAAAAGTAAGCAAAGGGGGCCCTCTGGTGGTCGTAGTGGGTTGCATTTGTGTGTTTTGTACTTTCGGTGTTGCCGTATGTAGCAGAGTTAAAGTATATAGTGTAGGATTCCATTGCCATTGCTGACTTTTGTTGTGCTAATTCCAATTTTATTTTGGGGACATGAACCCCACACCCCTTCAAACTGGGGTTGTGCACCCCAGGAGATAGCAGCAGTTTTGTCGTTCTTTCCTGGTGAGTGCACGCATGTTGGTCCTGTCTTTATTTTACATTTTTTTGTTTTCTTTATGTCATATTTGGGTGGGTGTTGTGTGCCGTTGTGTTGGTGTCATGATTGGCTTTCGGTTGAGTATGTTTTTTTTTTAATTGCAATGTTCTTTGTGTGTTCGTGGAGTTAGCTAACTGTGATTTTTATTTTTATTTTTTTTATTTTAGCCCAAGACAGACTGCGGGTGTTTCATTTGACGTATGGTTTTTTTTTTGTATGTGTGCCAGGTATGTATTTTGTTTGCTTTGTATTTACAATGTTGGCTAAAAAAAATAGCAGCAGTTTTGTCGTTCTTTCCTGCCCAAGACGGACTGCAGGTTTTTCATTTGACGTATGTTTTTTTTTTTTTGTATGTGTGCCAGAATAAACTGGTGAACAAGGACAAAAAAAATTGTGGAAAGAACTCTTTGGCAACGCATGTGTACAGCTGCTACACGTAGTCAGTGCGGACGTGGGAAGGAAACAGCAAACACGTTTTCTCTCATTCTGTTGTATGGCCAGAAAGAACGTTTGTCTGTGAGTATTTTATGTTCAGTTGTTATGGTAACGAATGGTGGAACCTGTCTCTGATGTGAACTTTTGTTACTGGATTAAAGGACGTTGTAAATCTTGGGTTGATCTGTGGATGCTGATCGTTGGTGTGTCTATGGGTTTTCCCATTTGTGTTAGCATCGAGCTAGCGTTTTTTTTTATTCATTTGAGTGTATAATCCGGTGTTTATGTGCTGGAGAAGTGAACGTAACTGAGACATACGGAGGCCCAGAGGTGCAACAGGCCAAAAAATTATCCACTAGACAGAAAAAATTATCTACTACAAGAAAAAAAAAAGAGAACAGCCTAAAAAATTATCCACTAGATGAAAAAATTATCTACTACAAAAAAAAAGAGAACAGCCCCAAAAAAATTATCCACTGTAAGAAAAAAAAAGAGACAGCCTAAAAAAAATTATCCACTAGATGAAAAAAAATCCCCTATAAGAAAAAAAGAGACCAGCCAAAAAAATTATCCACTAAAAGAAAAAAAAGAGAACAGGCAAAAAAAATTATCTACTAGCCCAAAAAATTATTCAATATAAGAAAAAAAAAGAACAGGTGAAAAAAATTATCTACTATGAGAAAAAAAGAGCAGCCAAAAAATATCCACTATAAGAAAAAAAAAAATCATTCACCTTTTCAATTACGGGGGCGCTGTTTACCCGAAAGGTGCCTTGCTTTAAAATTAAGACCACCACAAAAATAAAAGGATAGGCTGAAAAATTTTAAGGCTTTCGGCTAATGTGGCTAATGCTAAGGAAGTACCCCACCGGAAGTGGAGGTCGTGTGCTAAAAAATAAAGTTATTTTAAAATATAGATATTTACATTAATATAGTTTGCAAAGCAGTTAAATGATTAAATACGGTTCCAGTGTCTGCTCAAGGTTCGGCATGGGCGTTAAATGGTTAAGGTTAGGGTTAGGGTATGGTTGGGGTTAGTTTTCAGTGGTAAATGGCCCTTGTGTGCACTGTGTGAAGGTTCGTTGCTAAGCTAATGCTAACGCGAAAAGTTGACGGCAACTTTGTGTTATTTTATTTTGAGAGGAGGAGAAGAGGAGCTTCCTGTGGAGCTCCACTATCATGGCATTGCCCATTTGTTTGCAGGTAGACCTCTCCTCCTCAACTCAAACGGAGTGTCTTCACTAACACTAGATCAAGAAGGACATTTTGTGGAGATAAAGATGTGTGCCGTGGTACCGCAGTGCCTCGGCACCTGGCAACGAGCTGAGCTGTGGTACCGAGCCATGGTACGCGGTGCCGTGCTGGGGAACCTGGCACCGAGCCGTGGTACCGCGGTACGTCGCGGCACCAGCCGAGGTGCCACGGCACCAGGTGTCGGTGCCGCAATATGCACTCGCTGTCTCTCAACAAATGGGCGATGCCATGATAGTGGAGCTCCACAGGAAGCTCCTCTTCTCCTCCTTTCAAAATAAAATAATTTTAGAACTTCTTGTAGCGAATATTCATCAAAAATGATATTGAATGTCAGGCAGTTGAGCAATTCAACACCGTAATCACACAATTGTTTACTCGCACTGGTAGTTCACAAAGTTGCCGTCAACTTTTCGCGTTAGCATTAGCTTAGCAACGAACCTTCACACAGTGCACACAAGGGCCATTTACCACTGAAAACTAACCCCAACCATACCCTAACCCTAACCTTAACCATTTAACGCCCATGCCTAACCTTGAGCAGACACTGGAACCGTATTTAATCATTTAACTGCTTTGCAAACTATATTAATGTAAATATCTATATTTTAAAATAACTTTATTTTTTAGCGCACGACCTCCACTTCCAGTGGGGTACTTCCTTAGCATTAGCCACATTAGCCGAAAGCCTTAAAATTTTTCAGTCTATCCTTTTATTTTTTGTGGTGGCCTTAATTTTAAAGCAAGACACCTTTCGGGTAAACAGCGCCCCCGTAATTGAAAAGGTGGATGATGGTTTTTTTTTTCTTATAGTGGATATTTTTTGGGCTGCTCTCTTTTTTTTTCCTCATAGTAGATAATTTTTTCACCTGTTCTTTTTTTTCTTATAGTGAATAATTTTTTGGGCTAGTAGATAATTTTTTTTTGCCTGTTCTCTTTTTTTTTCTTTTAGTGGATAATTTTTTGGCTGGTCTCTTTTCTTTCTTATAGGGGATTTTTTTTTCATCTAGTGGATAATTTTTTTAGGCTGTTCTCTTTTTTTTCTTATAGTGGATAATTTTTTTAGGCTGTTCTCTTTTTTCTTGCAGTAGATAATTTTTTTGTCTAGTGGATAATTTTTTTAGGCTGTTCTCTCTTTTTTTTTTCTATAGTGGATAATTTTTTTAGGCTGTTCTCTTTTTTTCTTGCAGTAGATAATTTTTTTGTCTAGTGGATAATTTTTTTAGGTTGTTCTCTCTTTTTTTTTCCTTATAGTGGATAATTTTTTTGGGCTGTTCTCTCTCTTTTTTTTTTCTTGTAGTAGATAATTTTTTTCATCTCGTGGATAATTTTTTTAGGCTGTTCTCTTTTTTTCTTGTAGTAGATAATTTTTTTCGTCTAGTGGATAATTTTTGGCCTGTTGCACCTCTGGGCCACCGTAGAGACGTGTTTTGTATGTGTGTTACAGTTTTACAGTAAAATCTCAAGTAAAAGCTTTGGAGAGAAGTTTCGGTGTCCGGCTTTTCTTGGGAGGACTGTTGTCTATCTGCCATGCTGATCACTGTACATACAAGCAGGGGCAGAATAGTGATTAATCACTGCACTTACTTAAATACCTGAACTATAGTGCAATTCTCAAGTTGCATGTCCATCTTTTCTTTCTGAAAAGTGCATCCAAATACTCCTCCGTTTTCTTGGCTCATTACTCACAGGTGGTCACTCACTCACTCTCAAACTTTTCTCCAGTTTCGACCAGTCTTCTAGCTCCGCCTCCTCCAGTATGCTCATCTCACGCTTCAAACTGTTTTTTTTTTTTTTTGCTAACTTCTTGCCATGAGACATGCGCAGTGCACTCTTTTTTTCCTGCTCGAACATTCACGTCCTGCCAATGCCTCCCTAGTGCCGTAAAATTGACAGGCAATCGGACACTCCCTCCTTAAAAAAAAAAAAAAAAAAAAATGAACAGCTGGCTTGAAGTCGAAGGACAGGATGAGTATTTAAAATGTTATTATGTTCAGTTATTTGAAGATGAGAATGGGGGTGAGATTAAATAAGTTTTTCTTCTTCCCACTTCTTTACGAGTATAAATGAATGATTTTTTTTTCTTTTTTTGTGTGTGTGAATTTGTTTGTATTCTATAAATGCTTGAAATAAACAAACAATGAATGAATGAATGAAAAAAAAAAAAAAAAAGAATCTAGTTTTCATGGAGTTGCAAAAAAGTCCACTCAGCTGGACACCGTGCATTTAATTTTTGAAGCAAAGAAACACATATTTACCAATATGCTGTGTGAAAACTATGAAATAAAATATTTTCCATGCTGCTAATCTGATGTTTTGTCACATTTGAACATATCCTAATACTAGTCATTACTCACTTCATGGAGATAATAGGAAAAAAAAAACAGCAACTTTTTGGTATTGACCCTTTCATGCATGAATTACGAG
Source organism: Sphaeramia orbicularis (assembly GCF_902148855.1). Lineage (NCBI taxonomy): Eukaryota > Metazoa > Chordata > Actinopteri > Kurtiformes > Apogonidae > Sphaeramia > Sphaeramia orbicularis. The sequence goes on along the minus strand of NC_043965.1, from coordinate 41,971,432 downwards.
AACCTTAATCAAGATTTTTCCGGAGTGTTTCTATTCCTCTTTAGGCATGAAAGAAAAAACATGATTGAAATTTCTTTTTTATGAACCTGTTTTTCATAGAGTTGCAAAAATGTCCACTCAACTGGACACCATGCGTTTAATTTATGAAGCAACAAACGTGTTAACTGATATACTGTGTGAAAACTATGAAATAAAAACAGTTTTAATGCTGCTAATCTTATTTTTTCTCATATATTAACATGCTCTAATACCAGTTATTACTCATTTCATGGAGATAATATGCAAAAAAAACCTTTTTGCTTAAAAAATAAACTGTTAATTACAGTCTAATAACAATTAGCAATTGATTTACACTAAAACGTATCACTGCAGATCAGGTTTATCAAGAGCTGCAAAGATACAGTAATTGTATGAATTGCAGTGTTTGGGATGATGCATGAGCTCCACTATGTTGGCTGACAACAAACATATGAATAAACAATAGAGCAGCTGTAGAAAAGCTGTCCACTGTAGTGACCACTGTGCATGAAAGGGTTAATTACAGTCTAATAAAAATAATAAGCAATGACTTTACACTCAAACATGTTACTGCAGATCAATTTTATCAAAAACAGCAAAGTTACAGTAATGGTATGAATTGCAGTGTATGGGATGATGCATGAGCGCCCACTGTGTTGGCTGATATGAAACTAAAACAACAAAATCCATGAATATATAAGAGAAAGCTGTAGAATAACAGCCCACTGTAGTGACATCTATGCATGAAAGGGTTAAAATGTCAACTTGTATAAGGAAACACAAGAAATTATCGGGAGCCACTTATCCTTTGAATATAAGTCTTTATTTTTGGACTTATACCAGAAGGATGGCCAAAGAGAGACAAATATTTATTTAATATCCTGCTAATAGTGGCCAAAAAAGCTATCACAAGAAAATGGCTTTCATCAGAAAGCCCAACGCTGAGCATGTGGATGGACATTACAGTGAACATACACTATATTGCCAAAAGTATTGGCTCACCCATCCAAATAATCAAATCAGGTGTTCCAGTCACTTGCATGGCCACAGGTGTATAAAATCCAGCCCCTAGACATGCAGACTGCTTTTACAATCATTTGTGACAGAATGGGTCGCTCTCAGGAGCTCAGTGAATTCCAGCGTGGAACTGTGATAGGATGCCACCTGTGCAACAAATCCAGTGGTGAAATTTCCTGGCTCCTAAATATTCCACAGTCAACTGTCAGCTGTATTATAAGAAAGTGGAAGTGTTTGGGAACGACAGCAACTCAGCCACGAAGTGGTAGGCCACGTAAACTGACGGAGCGGGGTCAGCGGATGCTGAGGTGCAGAGTGTGAAGAGGTCGCCAACTTTCTGCAGAGTCAATCGCTACAGATCTCCAAACTTCATGAGGCCTTCAGATTAGCTCCAGAACAGTACGCAGAGAGCTTCATGGAATGGGTTTCCATGGCCGAGCAGCTGCATCCAAGCCATACATCACCAAGTGCAATGCAAAGCGCCGGATGCAGTGGTGTAAAGCACGCCGCCACTGGACTGTAGAGCAGTGGAGGCGCCTTCTCTGGAGTGACCAATCGCGCTTCTCCATCTGGCAATCTGATGGACGGGTCTGGGTTTGGCGGTCGCCAGGAGAACGATACTTGTCGGACCGCGTTGTGCCAAGTGTAAAGTTTGGTGGAGGGGGGATTATGGTGTGGGGTTGTTTTTCAGGAGCTGGGCTTGGCCCCTTAGTTCCAGTGAAAGGAACTGGGAATGCTTCAGCAGAACAAGACATTTTGGACAATTCCATGCTCCCAACTTTGTGGGAACAGTTTGGAGCTGGCCCCTTCCTCTTCTAACATGACTGTGCACCAGTGCACAAAGCAAGGTCCATAAAGACATGGATGACAGAGTCTGGTGTGGATGAACTGGACTGGCCTGCACAGAGTCCTGACCTCAACCCCATAGAACACCTTTGGGATGAATTAGAGCGCAGACTGAGAGCCAGGCCTTCTGTCCAACATCAGTGTGTGACCTCACAAATGCGCTTCTGGAAGAATGGTCCAAAATTCCCATGAACACACTCCTAAACCTTGTGGACAGCCTTCCCAGAAGAGTTGAAGCTGTTAGAGCTGCAAAGGGTGGACCCACGTCATATTGAACCCCATAGACTAGGAATGGGATGGCACTGAAACTCATATGTAAGTCAAGGCAAGTGAGCAATACTTTTGGCAATATAGTGTGTATAAGATGGAGAGACTTACTGCAGAGGTGAACTATAAGAAGGACTTGTTTGTTACGTGCTGGAAGAAATGGATGGAATACATCATGCCACGCAGACCGGATTTTGATGCTTTTATTTTTGGATAGAAGATTAGATATAATAAATGCAATAACTGCAATTCACTCCCTACTTGTTAATGTTCTTTTTGTTTGTTTCATTGTTAAAAAAAATGGGACATTCAGACTAATATACCATTGATGACATTTAAAATGAATATCTTTGTCAAAATTAATGCAGAATGTCAATAAAAAGTAAATTAAAAAAAAAAAAAAAGTCAACTTGTGTCCACTCTGACCCATACAGTGACCTCTTTTCAGAAAATGGCCACATGAGTTTTCATATTCTGTCACGGGGGAGAAAACCACAGTGCAGTAATCAAGATGAAACAAAGTTCATGTGACGCCAGAATCCAAATGGAACAGAAGGCAATAACTGAGATGTCCACCAACCAAACACACTGAGTCACTCACCAGCAGCTTCATCGTCAACACCGTGCAGCTCAGACCGAGCGCACACGAGAGGGCAACGGGAGACGCATCTGAAAACATCACTTCAAGGAGTCTGTCAGGAGGATCTGAGAGTTTTTGATAACATAAGGCAGGGGCTTGCACTGGATGACAGCTTGATTCTTGTCTGTTTTAGAGAATAGTACTGGAGGACAGGGAGCTCAGACCCTCTGTTTGGGACATATACTACTGATGCACCTTCTTCCAGATGAAGTCCATACCCATAAGTGGAGGCAGAGCGTATAAATTTAAAGACAGTTTCCAACGAACTGTGGTGGCTTTTTCTTGAACACTCGTTTGGACTACGACTGCTCGACAATGAATACTGAAGTCCAGGCAGCTGCAGTTGAAAGTAAATTGTGGTTGAAACGGCCTGATCACAATTAAGGGTACCAGAAAGGATGCACTATAGATAAAAAATAAGAATGCTCTATCCAAAAATCAGACAGGCCATTTTATTTGTCTGATATTTCTCTTTTAAAGTCCAAAATATTGTTGTATTATTGTTGTATCCTTCATTTGTGTTCATTTTATTTAATATTTTCCTCCTTTTTGTGCATTTTCTTCATTATTTTCTTCATTTGTGTTCATTTTATTTGAATATTTTTGTCATTTTTGTGCATTTTCTTCATTATTTCCTTCATCTGTGTTTATTTTATTTGAATATTTTCAACCTTTTTGTGCATTTTCTTCATTATTTCCTTTATTTGTGCTTATTTTATTTGAATATTTTCAGCCTTTTTGTGCATTTTGTTCACTATTTCCTTCATTTGTGTTCATTTTATTTGAATATTTTTGTCATTTTTGTGCATCTTGTTCATTATTTCCTTCATTTGTGTTCATTTTATTGAATATTTTCAGCCTTTTTGTGCATTTTGTTCATTATTTCCTTCATTTGTGTTCATTTTTTGAATATTTCGTCATTTTTGTGCATTTTGTTCATTATTTCCTTCATTTGTGTTCATTTTATTTTTATATTTTCTTCATTTTTGTGCATTTTGTTCATTATTTCCTTCATTTGTGTTCATTTTATTTTTATATTTTCTTCATTTTTGTGCATTTTGTTCATTATTTCCTTCATTTGTTCATTTTATTTGAATATTTTCAGCCTTTTTGTGCATTTTGTTCATTATTTCCTTCATTTGTTCATTTTATTTGAATATTTTTGTCATTTTTGTGCATTTTGTTCATTATTTCCTTCATTTGTGTTCATTTTATTTTAATATTTTCATCATTTTTGTGCATTTTGTTCATTATTTCCTTCATTTGTGCTCATTTTATTTTATATTTTCTTCATTTTTGTGCATTTTGTTCATTATTTCCTTCATTTGTGTTCATTTTATTTTAATATTTCATCATTTTTTGTGCATTTTGTTCATTATTTCCTTCATTTGTGCTCATTTTATTTTTATATTTTCTTCATTTTTGTGCATTTTGTTCATTATTTCCTTCATTTGTGTTCATTCTGATGATGTGAGTCCACTCCTCCTTCTGATTGGACCCCCCCCCCCCCCCAGTCACCACCAAAATGTAATCATTTCTTCCTTGTGCCAGTGTCAACATTTCATGAAAATTTCATGAAAATCCATCCATAACTTTTTGAGTTATCTTGCTAACAAACAAACAAACAACAACAAACAAACATGCACACACACAAAGCAAAGCGATCACAATACCTCCTGGTCAAGGTAATAACAGGTTCCCATTCTATTATTACAATTAAAGGGCTGTAAAGAAGGGTTTTCAGAACAAATGATTGTCTTAATACTGAAAATAAGATTGATAATCAAACAGCTGTTCAACAAAAATGATCAATAAATGAAATCAATGTGATGTGTGTATTTTGTCATAAAAAAGACACAGGAGTTGAGTAGTATTATTTATTGTGTTCCAAAACATGTACAATAATTTTGCTCTCTTATAACAATAAAATTGTGCACATGTTTTCACGTTCATTGGGTCGCCATTTTATCAATTTTTATCCGATTTCTTCAAATTTGGAGGATTGCAAGATCTAGTAATAAGATGGCCAAAGAAACATTTTGGGAATGATTTTGGGGGGATATTTTTGCAATACTGATTAATAACTAATGCAAATATACTTGTGCACCTTGACTGTGATCAGGCCGAAAGTAAATCTTGGTTGATATACAACACAAAAAACGCGACACAGTTGCATTTTTCACACTCCCTTGCACTTAAACATCCCCTTTATAAAAGAACCACACAAAACTGAGACAAGAAAACATGAAGCATCTTTTCTCAGATAATCTAGGATGTGTTTTCAGAAGTAATCGACCCACATTTTTAGCAGCTCTGCTTTTATATCGGTGATTAGGGATATTAAATCCAATCCAATCCAACTTTATTTGTAAAGCACTTAAAAACAACCACAGTGGACCAAAGTGCTGTACAGAAAAATAAATAAAAAGCAAAATAACAGAGTATAATACAAGAATAGATTAAAAGACATAGAACAACTTTAAAAAATAAAATAAAAAATGCAAAAATAAAAATAAAAAATGCAGAAAAATAGATAAGGCCTAAATAAAAGAATAAAATACAAGAATAGATTAAAACATAAAAGGCTGTACAGTTAAAAACAACAACAAATAGAACAATAAACCAATATCAAATAAAACAACTGAACAAAAACAATACATTCAAACATCTCATATGATTTCAAAAGCCAAGGAGAATTTTTTTTCTTTTTTTTCCTTTTTTTAGTTAACCTTTTCATGCATAGGCCACTCCAGTGGACAGTTCTTCTCCAGCTGTTTTCTTGTATATTCGTGGGTTTAGTTGTTTTAGTTCCATATCAGCCAACACAGTCAACACTTACACACCATCTCATACACTGACATTCAGACCATTACTGTAACTTTGCTGTTCTTGATAAACCTGATCTGCACTAACATGTTTAAGTGTAAATCAAATGTTATTTGTTAGACAAGAAGTTGTTTTTTTTTTTTTTTTTACATATTATCTCCATGAAGTGAGTAATTACTAGCGTTAGAATATGTTCAAATGTGAGAAGACATCAGATTAGCAGCATTAAAAATGTTTTTATTTCATTGTTTTCATATCACTTTCTGATATTGGGTTTTAAACATGTTTTTTTTACTTCAAAAATTAAATGTATGGATATTTTTGTAACTCCATAGGAAAAAAAAACTCAATCGCATTGTTTTTTTTCATGCCTAAGGAGAAATAAAAACACGAAAGAAAAAAAATCTTGACTAAGGTTCTCACAATTCATGCATGAAAGGGTTAAAGAAGGTGATAAACCCAGAGACGTTTGGCTTGGAAAAGTTATAATTACAGGGTGGGGAAGCAAAATTTACAATATTTTGAGGCAGGGATTGACAGACAGTGTATGACCAATTAGTTTATTGAAAGTCATGAGAATTTATTTGCCACAAGAAAATGGACATAATAGAAAATGTTTTTTCTACACTACCAGGCAAAAGTTTGGACTCACCTTCTTATTTAAATGACATGATATGGACCACAGATGGCCAACAAGTGCTCAGCATCATTTGGAACTCCTTCTAGACTTTTGGGAAACATTTCAGGTGATTACCTCATGAAGCTCATCGAGAGAATGCCAAGAATGCACAAACCAGTAATAAAAGCAAAATGTGGCTATTTTAAAGAATCTAAAATATAAAACATGCTTTGAGTTTTGTCACACCTTTTTAAACTACATAATTCCATATGTGTTTATTCATAGTTTTGATGCCTTCAGTGAGAATCTACAATGGAAATAGCCGTAAAAATAAAGAAAAAACAGGTGAGTCCAAATTTTTGCCTGGTAGTGTATGTGTCCTCCTTCTTTCTCAATAACTGCCTTCACACGGTTCCTGAAACTTGCGCAAGTGTTCCTCAAATATTCGGGTGACAACTTCTCCCATTCTTCTTTAATAATATCTTTAAGAAAGTCAACATTGCTGTGTGATGTTCTATTGGTAGCATGTTCTAAAACGCCCCAAATAGCAGAATCCAGAGGGTTTAGATCTGGGCTAGAAGGCGGCCATAAACATGATTCCCAAAAACGGCTAAAGTTGGATTTGTTGCTGTTGTCAACAAGTGTTTTGGTGTTCTTGTGTAAGATTTTAACTTCAAATCATATTTTACTGCATTTCTAACGCTCTTGTTGTCTACCTCAAGTTCAATTGCCATTTTTCTCATGGATTTGGTTGGATCCTTTAGGATTTTGGATTTGAGAGCTTTAATAAAAGCTTTGGTACGTTTTTGTTGTTTCCTCCACTTCCAGACTTTCTCGTAATAGTTTTGCTCATAGTCATTCTCTTCTTTCCATTATAAACAGTCTTTATGGACACTCCAACTATTTTTGAAATCTCCTTTGGTGTGACGAGTGCATTCAGCAAATCACACACTCTTTGACGTTTGCTTTCCTGATTACTCATATGGGCAAAAGTTTGTGAAAAGGTATGGATAATAGTGTTAGGTATGATTATGACATCATATATATTTGGTTTCAAAACAATTGACGTAGTGCCTGCTGAGAAAAACAACTAAATGTTCATTGTAAATTTTGCTTCCCCACCCTGTACACCTAATGTTACAATATATTAAAGAGAGTGCACTTCCAGATGAGAAATAATAGCCTACTTTATTCCTCAAAATGCAAATCTGAGGTACTTTATTCCATCTCATACAACTTCACACTCCTACTCTACTACATTTCAGATGCTAATATTGTTATTTTTCTCCACTTCACTTGTCTGACAACATTCATTGACAACTTTTTAGGTCACAATTTTCATCCTTTTCCTGCAGACACATGACAAATTTAACAGAAAAAAAACAAAAAAAAAAACAACACAAAGTGTCCAGGATGGTGTTGGATTAGTTTATGAGCTCGGCTACAGAGATCAACTCTATTCTCTCAAAATATGATGATGGATGATGATGGAAACTGAGAGTGCTGTCTAATGTGAGTCCAAAATCTCCCACATCTGCTGACTGTAGATGCCTGGGTAGCCAATGTGACCTCTCGGGGGGGCTATCGATGAGGGAACTGATATCCTGGAAGAGATGGTTCCCTTATTCCTGTGATGTTCAATGCAGAGAACAGCTGCTCCACTGTGGTGTGGAAACTGACACTGCCTGCAGGTGGAGCTGAAGGACAACACATCACCACAGGTCAGCTCTCTGGCAGCTTCATCCATCCTTAGTCCTTTGGGTGTTCATTATTTAGGTGGTTTTTACTTGCTTCAGGGCTCTAAATCATGTTTTTGTTAACATCCAGCCAGCATGTCCATGTGGGCCCCAGAAGGGTTACATATGGGCTGTATATAAGGGTCCCATGTGGGTTTGTCCGCAGTTTCCATGGTGGACCCACATGTGTTTGTCCAGATCAGAATCAAAATCAGAATCTCTTTATTGTCATTGTACCTGGTACAACGAAAATGAGGTAAAGCTCTCAGGTTCAGTGCAAGAATTTACAGACAGACAACACATATCAGTAAAAGGCACAGATATTTGCATTTAAAAAAGTATTGCAAACTAAGATATTGTAAAACATAGAATTTAAGTAGTGCAAATGACATGAGTAGTGCAAATGACATGAAAGATAAATATCGTGGGATAAATACTGTGAAAAATAAATAATGAGATATTCAGATCTCTGATTCTGATTTGATTCTGATATGGGCAAACCATGTGTATAGAAGTAAATCTGTGTCATCAGATTTTGAATTATAAAAGCCATTGAATTTCTAGCACTGATTTTTTTTTTGCACTGAAATGAAGTATCTGAATTTTTTGCATCTGAATTTTTGCACCCGAATGTTTGCATCTGAGTTTATTTAATTCTAAATAAATGAACATAGTTGAATTCAGGGACAAACAATTCAGATACTTAATTTCAGTGCAAAAAAAAAAAATCCAGATACTTAATTTCAGTGCAGAAAAAAAAAAAAAATCCAGATACTTCATTTCAGTACAAAAAAAAAAAAAAAAAAAAATCAGATACTTAATTTCAGTGCAAAAAATAATTCAGATTCTTAATTTCAGTGAAAAAAAAAAAAAAATCCAGATACTTCATTCAGTACAAAAAAAAAAAAAAAAAATCAGATACTTAATTTCAGTGCAAAAAATAATTCAGATACTTAATTTCAGTGCAAAAAACAAACAAACAAACAAAAAAAATCCAGATACTTAATTTCTGTCCCAAAAAAATTCAGATACTTCATTTCAGTGGAAAAAAAATCCAGATACTTAATTTCAGTGCAAAAAATAATTCAGATACTTAATTTCAGTGCAAAAAACAAAACAAACAACAACAAAAAAAATCCAGATACTTAATTTCAGTCCAAAAACAAATTCAGATACTTCATTTCAGTGGAAAAAAAAATCCAGATACTTAATTTCAGTGCAAAAAACAATTCAGATACTTAATTTCAGTGAAAAAAAAAAAAAAATCCAGATACTTCATTTCAGTACAAAAAAAAAAAAAAAAAAATCAGATACTTAATTTCAGTGCAAAAAATAATTCAGATACTTAATTTCAGTGCAAAAAAACAAAACAAACAAACAAAAAAAATCCAGATACTTAATTTCTGTCCCAAAAAAATTCAGATACTTCATTTCAGTGGAAAAAAAATCCAGATACTTAATTTCAGTGCAAAAAATAATTCAGATACTTAATTTCAGTGCAAAAAACAAAACAAACAAACAAACAAAAAAAACCAGATACTTAATTTCAGTCCAAAAAAAAAATTCAGACACTTAAATTCACTGACAAAAAAATAAAAATAAAATAAAATAATAATAATAATCCAGATACTTAATTTCAGTGCAAAAAAAAATCCAGATACTTAATTTCAGTGCAAAAAAACTCAGATACTTAATTTTAATGCAAAAAAACAAAAAAAAAACAACAACAAAAAATCAGATACTTAATTTCAGTCAAAAAAAAAAAAATTCTGATACTTAATTTCAGTGCAAAAAAAATTTCTGTGCTAGAAATTCCATGTCTTTTATAATTCAAAATCTGATGACACAGATTTACTTCCATACATGTGTGTCCACCATGGAAAATGCGGACAAACCCACTTGGGACCCTTATATGCAGCCCAAATGTAAGCCTTCTGGGGCCCACATGGACATGCTGGCTGGGCAGGCCACACATATTATTAATAATTTATAATTGGTTAGGAGAAACTTAAGAAGACAGCTTACAGTAAAGTTATGTAGCACCCTGAAATATTCAACTAAGTCACATAACGGCTAAAATTTACTTAGGGGGTCAAATGAGTGGCCATTTTTGTCCAAAAAAAAAAAGTTGTAAGAAATGCATAGAACTGTGTTGAAATAATGCTAATACATTTGTGCACAGACTACTAATATTATTTGACAGTGGAAGCTCTATTTTCAGAAATATTGGATTTTGAATATGGTGTAATAGGGTTAGGGTTAATATGGTATAATGACCCTAACACCTGGCAGGGTTGGGGGGGGGGGCATTGAAATTAATAAATTCAGTATAGAACAGAATATAGCATAGAAGATAAAATAACACAGAACAGAGGAAAAAATTAGAATAGGATTCTTAAAATAGCATTAGAAAGAGCATAAATAATTGGTGGACGGACGTGACATTACCCATGATGCTCTGGTCAGTACCAGTACTTTATTAGGAATAAACTTATATACTTACTATTGCTAATTCTCCTCTAATTCATAAATGTTAGTATTGTGGATCTAAAACAATAACAGCTGACACAAAAACACAAAATGTGGCAGTGGACGGATGTGACATGGTTGTTCAGATCCCTCATACTGATGCTCGGCAGCCATGTCACCGTTTCCACAAATGATCCCTGTGCAAAAACTAGGTTCATAATTGTTTATTGTATAGTTTATCATCATACTAAAGAGTAAATAATATAGAATTGTTATTTCTTTATAAAAATGCTTATTATTAGAAACTGTTGATTTAAAAGTGACGTGTGATATTCTTAATGTATGTATTGGTGTAACATAAGCAGGATGGATCAGCACCATACTCCATATTGAACCTGTAAAAATAAAACATGTGATATGTAGTATATAATCTGTCAGAAAAATTGGGGAATCTAAAAGAATAGAATATTTGTCTTTCAGGTAAATTCAGTTCAAATATAACTTGGCCATTTGTGACATGAAATATAGCATTAATTGTGATGAAATTGGACATTTTTGAGCTGAAAACATAGTTCATATGACCATCAACATGTTGCAACAGAACTGAAATCCTGTAAATTTGCATAACTTGCATTTACCAACACAAAGTTCCTTTGGGGATTCACTTACATTGATTTCTTATGCACAAAGACAGAAATGTGACCTCTAAGCAAATTTTAGCCGATAAGTACCTTGTTTTATAACGTTTTCGGACACGCTAGTAACAATAAACTACATTCCCACAAAGCCTTGCGTTGTCAATACGGAAATGTCTTAGGTAAGCGACTCTTCCTGCTATTAAATGGTTTGACTGGTTTTACCTGTAAAGCTATAAAGCTCTGCCTTCGACAGTTTAATACTCGTCTTTTAATATGTTTTTATCAATAAGGTACACGACTATACGCGTATTGTTCACGTAATTTTCGGATTTTACGCCTGTCGCTAAAGGTCACGCGAGGACTTCGCATGAAGACTTTCTCAGGATGTTGCATTAAATGACGCAAAAAAGGGGGAAAAAATAAATTAGACAATCGTTCCAATAAATAGGACATTTAAGACAATTTAGAAAGACATTTTATTTCGGTAACACTATATGTTAACTGAAACGCGTTTAATATGTGCGGAAGTCACGTAATAGTTGTATAAGTGTAAGTGTTTTGAAGAATACAGTGAAACTGAGTCAGTGACGCATTAAGTCATGAGGTTTGTGTCTTTGCCCTAAAGGAATGGCTTTTTAATTTTAGTTTTATGTTGACTTTTCAACTTTTTACCCCTTCCAGTCTTCCTTCTTCTTCTTCTTCTTTTCTCTTCTTCTTTCTTCTTCTCTTTTTGTTATTGAATATCTCATCTCTTCTTTCTTCTTCTTCTTCTCTTTCTTTTATTGTTATTGAATATCTCATTCTCTTCTTTCTTCTCTTTCTTTTTGTTATTGAATATCTCATTCACTTTCTTCTCTTTCTTTTTGTTATTGAATATCTCATTCTCTCTTCTTCTTCTTCTCTTATTGTTATTGAATACTCATTCACTTTCTTCTTTTTCTTATTGTTACTGAATATCTCATTCTCTTCTTCTCTCTCTCTTATTGTTATTGAATCTCATTTTCTTCTTCTTTCTTCTTCTCTTTCTTATTGTTATTGAATATCTCATTCTCTTCTTCTTTCTTCTTCTTCTTCTCTCTTTATTGTTATTGAATATCTCATTCTCTTCTTTCTTCTTCTTCTTTCTTCTCATTATTATTATTGAATATCATTCTCTTCTTTCTTCTTCTCTTATTGTTGAATATCTCATTCTCTCTTTTTCTTCTCTTTTTCACTTCTTTCTTCTCTCCTCCTTGTTCTCCAACATTATATTTATTATGTTCTATACTTTAATGTGTGTGAGGGTTTAATTCCTGTAAATAGGTACAAACTGAATAACTTGTTCCACTTCCTCCAATTTCTACCATATTTGTAGTGTGCAGCAGAAGCAGAGGGGTGGCCCTTCATCTCCCAGTTGTTCCTCCGCAGACACCCTCCCTCTCAGTCACCTCAATACAGCTGAAAGTGGAAGTGAGAGCCCAGCTGAACTAGAAAAACACGAAGTGAGAGTAAATTCAACAATGAGTATCAGTTAGAAGTTGACCGCAGTGTCATGAGTCAAAACCATTACACCTACATGATGCAGTGTGTAGTTCAGTAAAGTGTGTGTGAGGACATAGAGTCAGTGTTTTAGTGGATCTGGAGAAGGTAAGACAACACTGGTGCGTGTTTGAGATGATATTTATTGTAGTGTTAACAGCTGAAGAGCTGGCGGTGGTGTTTAAATTAAATATAGGTTGTACATTTTACTGCCGTGTTGGTTTCATTATTTAAAATCTGTTCATGTTTTGCACAGTTCTCACCAGTATATTACATAAGGGTGTGCGTGGATCCTTAAAAAGTCTAAAGTGTGGTTGTTCTAAACTGAAGCCTTAATTATCCTTTTACATCGATAAATAATCCTTAAATCTGTCACTCTAAGATAATACAATTCCGCAGACACAGTAAATGATATTGCAATGTTTTTGTTTGAAAATTTAATTAATCAAATGTGTGTTTAGTGATGATATTTTTCCTAATAGAGCCACCAACAATCATTCATGAGTGGAGGGGTTCAAGCATGAGCTTTAGCAGCTTGAACAGCAGTAGCAGAAACATTACCCATGAAGAAATGGAAAAATACATTAACTGGATTTAAACATGGTGAAGACCAGTTCAGTACAATGACTATGAGGCCTGTTGTACTGTTAGTTTTGTGAATGTAAGGTCTTAAATTTAACCAAAGATGTTTTGAGGAAACATTGTAAAATGTCATAAAATTGGCTTCCTCAAACCTGCACGTACCCTGTTATAGGTTATTCAGAAATAGCTCAAAGAAACATGGGCACACAGGTCAACTTTTGTGAAAAACAAACACCCACCACTTTGAAAAGGTTATTTCCAGAAGAAAAACACTGTTGGCTAATGTGATATCATTTCTCTCTGGAATAGTAGAGAAATGTCAAAAGTTTCTTCATCTTAGATGCTGCACCAAAGTCTTTTTTATGTAGTCTATGGTTTATATAGCCTTCTGAGACCCAGGAAACTAAAGGTTTTGGCTTTTTTACATTAAATAATCATCTTGATTGGAAACACTATAATGCAACAGTTTGTTAAGATACATTTTTGTTGTTTATGGAATGTCTTTTGCAGCGGACAATGTAAAGCTGTCAAACTCTTACCCCTACAGAGAATAAAAATGCATTGCTGGGTCTCAAGAGGATATAGTATTTATAATGTTAATGAAAACCTAGCGTGCATGTTCATTAGGCCTTTTTACCAATGGGTAAGTGAAGGTTATTTATAGAGGGTGCTTAAACACAGTAGAGGATGACAAAAGGATCGTATAGACAACATTACAACAGACAAGGACAGATAAATACAGTTATTGACATGACAACAGACTAAACAAAAAATGGGCTTTAAAGGTCAATAAGACTGATCTGACCATGGAGAAATTGTAGTATTAACAGCAGTAAAAATACAAAAACAAGTGCAGATAGACAGGCGGAAACATTCAAGAGTGAACAGGAAATATAAAACAGAAGCTTCTATTTATATGACTGTCTTTTGTCCATATTATTTACAGATTTGTCTCTAGTTGTAGATGATATATGATATTGATGTGATATCTGGGGGGGGGTCACTGCACTGGAAAAAATCAAAATCTTACCAACTGTATTTTTCTCATTTCTAGTCAAATATCTCATCACACTTAAAACAAGACATAATCACCTAAAGAGTAACTTTTCAGTGAGATATAAGAACTTATTCTTAGACAATAGATCATATTTCAAGAAATCTTACCAAGATAATTTTCACTTGTTCTATTGGCAGATTTATTTTTGCTTGAGTTCAGCTTCAGTTAAGCAAAAAAAAATCTGCCAGTGGAATAAGTGAAAATTATCTTGGTAAGATTTCTTGAAATAAGATTTTCAAGATCTGTTGTCTAAAAATAGGTACTTATAGTTGCTCTTCAGCTGATTATGTGTAATTTTAAGTGTGATGAGATATTTTGACTAGAAATGAGAAAAATACACTTGGTAAGATTTTGATTTTTTTTTCCAGTGTGTGAACAGTTGTGTCTAACAGCTGTGTGAAGGAGCACCACCTACACACACCTCTGACACCTCTTCCTTTGTGTCGTTGCTGTTGTAGTCGTCGGCTGTGTCCACCATGAGGTCCGTCGTGCTGTTCTACCTGTGCTTCCTGTTGTGCCTTTGCCTCGGCGTGGCCTGCGTGGTCTGCGTGTCCCTGTGGAACACTCGGTGGCGTGGCGGTTTCGCCTGGAACGGCTCGGCCCTTCAGTTCAACTGGCACCCCGTCCTGATGACAACCGGCCTGGTGGTGCTCTATGGATACGGTGAGTGAGTCTGTTAAATCTGGATCCCACAGTTTCATTTCTGTTTTCCACTTCTGCTCTGTCTTTTCATAGTCGGTCTGCGTTAAGGTAAACTACACATATCCTGTTTTGTGAAGCCCTGCTGTGTCATTTGATGGCTTCACACCAGCGGCTTAGATATGAGGTGTCGTCCAGAGTAACTAATTTGCCTTACCTCAGACATCTTAGTTTGTTCTGCTGTAAAATAAAATGAAAGAAGCTGGTTTTCATGTCACACATCTTATCTTATTCTACAAATAACCGTGGTCTGTTTGTCTGTTGCAAACATAATTATTCGTTGAGAGGGAAGTTCTACATTTGATCAGGTTCACTTCATGTGATTTCAGTTTTGCCTTAACACGGTGATTCTCATCTTTTTCTGTCGGGCCCCCCTTTGGAGGACCAAAACTCTCCAGGCCCTCCCCGACCCCAGCAACATTGTAACAGTGGTGCAATTATAACTTTTATTGAAAGAAACGTCAATATTGTAACCATACTTTTTGCTTTTCCTTGAATAATTTGTTGCTCAAATTAAAAAGTAACTTAGATTTTTGCTTGAACAATGCAAATAAACTCAACAAGACTGCTCCGAGACAATATTTTTCCAAATAAAAATTGGAAATGCGCAATTATCTTACAACTGTGACAATGAAGTTTCTTTTTTAGAACAACAAACAAATTTTGGTAACAAAGATTAGCATTTTGACCGCATCAGTGGCTGCAATGAGCCTGTTTTCATTGCACATCTCAGAACCTTAAAGTGCAAACTGTACAAACTGTGCAAAAACAGAAACATTCCACATATTTCTTTTCCAGTCCTTGTCCGTTGTCCAAACCTAAACTCTTGGTCTAGTCTAGTGACAGATGACCATGGCAGTAGATTTGTTTGTTGTATGTCCCTAAAATGAGTCCAGGGTGCTCCAACACTAAAATTAGTTCCACCTGCTACATATTTTAACCGGAAGGAGAAAAAAAAAAACAATCACCCGGGAGATCCCATGCCCCCCCCCCGGCACACCTTTGCGCCCCCCACTTTGAGAAACACTGCCTTAATATAAATATTGGAAATGTAACAAACAACAAAGTAACATTAAATGACAAACTAAAATTTAAATCTCTGAATGCATTAGTTATTTAAAAACTATTCATAGAAAGGGAAGGGGGTTGAATTAACAAGACGACATAATTTCAAAACTTTAAAAGTGAGAATGACAAGGAGAAGTTTTTGTGTTTCAATTTGTGGAGTAAAAGTATGGAACAGATTGAAGATGGAGCTCAAAGGATGTTGAAACATCAGCCAATTTAAAAAGGTTTAAAGAGATGGTTTATACACAGTATGAAACTGAAGAAGGGCTTTGAGTATGAACACATGGGTACTGTGGTGTTTGTTTTTTGGTTTTTTTGTGTGTGTGCATGTGTGTGTGTTGGTTTGATGCTGTTGTTCACTTTGTCTTATTGTTTACTTTATGTGTATTTATTTTGTGTTGCCTTTATAGATGTAGTATATATGTATGTTTTTTTTTACCTTTCTGGTTTGTCATTAGGTGTGTATGAATGTGTATGTGAAGATGAGAAGTGAGGTTAGCTGATCCAAGGGACTTGATTTTTCATATATTCTGCTGATACGAAGCTAAACGATAGACTGTTGTGTGGACAAGCGGTGGGATTAAGTAAGTTATACTTTCTCCCACTCCTTTTCGAATGTGCAAAAGAAGCCATACTTTGTTTTCATGTATATGTGTAGGTTTTTTTTTTTTTGTTTGTTTTGTGTCCTTATAATCTTTTTCATTTGTAAGGACTAAGTAGGATTACTTTGTTTTGTTGCATATTAGAAATAAACCAAATAAACTAAACTAAACCAATTAGTTAAACCTTCAAAGACCCAGAACAATTGTTGTGGCAACTTCCAAATGAATCTGTCTCTACATCTAACCTATCTTGAGTAAGTTATCACCATTTTTACCCCCGGCCCTCACCGCAGGGTATTGTCCGTACGTGCAAAACTTTGGCGTGGACTGAAGGCTGAGGGTTTTCAAGTGCAGGCACATTATGTTTTATTTTAATCCTCTGCATTTATCAGTGAATAGCAGCTATTTTCCTATTATTTACTGATCATATAGGTCAGATGTGTCAAAATAAGGCCTGTGGGCCGAAAGTAGCCCCTTAAAGGTCCAGTTCAGCCAGTGGAATGAATTTGTGAAATGCAAAAATTATCATGAAGATATTAACAGTCAAGGGTGTCTCAAATGGATCAGACCAGTAAATTACTATCATAATAGGAGGATTCTGTTGCGTTTCTGTAAATTGGCTTAGAGTCTGGTTTTGACCAACTCTATGTATAAAGTGTCATGAGATAACTTTTTGTAGTGATCTGGCGCTATAAAATAAAATTTGATTGAGTGATTTGATTGGTTTTCCCCTGTAAGTCGCTTTGGAAAAAAGCATCTGCCAAATGCATAAATGTAAATGTAAATAATAACCTATGAATAATGACAATGGCCAATTTTTTTCTTTTAGTGTAAAAAGTAAAATTACATGAAATGTTTACATCTACAAACTATCCTTTCACAAAAATGTGAATTGCCTGAAAAAATATGAACAACCTGAAACGTCTTAAGAGAACTAAGTGGAATTGTATCAATATTCTGCCTGATACTAAATGTTTTATGTCTTTGTAGGTCCACTGTGATCTGTAAGTTGTAATGTACATGTGGAAATGATAACGTGATGCAGAATATTTTTAAAATTGCACTTGTTTTTCTTAAAAAAAAAAAAAAAAAAAATCAGGTTTATATTTTTAAAGGACAGTTTGTAGATGTAAACATTTTCATAATGTAATTTAACTTTTTAAAAACTCTAAAATAGAGAGAAAAGTTTGGAGTTGTCATTCTTTATGTTATTTTGTGATTATTTTACTGGTCGGACCCACTGCAGACCATATCCGGGTGTATGCGGCGTTTGAACTGAAGGGAGTTTGACACTCCTGGCGTAGATGTTCATAAAAGCTCAGATACAAAAGTGACCTTTTCATCATAATATCATTAACTGAATGTGAAAATAAGCTTCTGTCAACTGCTGTTATTGATTCAACTCCATGGGTTTCCCTGGTGAACTGATGTTGTAGAAGATGACGGTGTTTCCACAGTAACTATGAAGCTTCTGAATGTTCAAATGGGTCATATCTGATGACCATGAAAGATGAGAAGCTGCATTTTACCTGAATTATTTCAATGCATTGATCAGATTAGTGACTTAAAAGTTATTAAACATTTCACATCAGTATATGCGTTTGGTCACCGGTGGCTGTTGGGTCTTTTAGGGTTAATACTTGACATTAGTGTTTGTCTTTTATCATGTTATAGTAACTGTGATTCTGCCGGTTTACACCACCATGCATTATTATAAGGTTTCCATTTATTTCTAGTAGATTTATACTGAATTTAAAGAAAGAATAACACAAGTAGTACACGGGGTACTCCCACCCTCACATGCTGTTTTTAGAAACATCAATATACTGTAATAGAAAACATAAATAATGCACACAAAGGAAAGAAAGACAAAAACAAACAAACCAGAAAACATGGCTTTAATTCTAATGAAACAGTTAAATATGAGTTGGCAACCAAAGCACCACTGACTGAAAGTTAATTACATGCTTCACTTTATTTATGCCACAATGTCAAGTCTTAAATTAAAAAAAAAAAAAAAAAAAAAAAAGCAAAGAATGAGAGAATAAAATCCAAGAAAATCAGCCAAAAAAAGAATATCAAAACAACAAACAACAAAATGAAAGAAGAATTGTACTCATGTAGGCATTAAATACCGTTCTATCAGTCGTCTAGTCTGGTCTGGTCTGTCGAGTAGATTTAGAAAATTATAGGTATGTAACAGACGTCATCGAGTCACTCCAACTCCTGCAACAAGGGAGCATTTATCATCATCCTGTAATTGTAACTTGTCAGTAAAAGATGCGCTTCATACACTGTAGATGTTTAAGGTTGATATCCTTTGAAGTACTTCATACTGCTGGGTTGTTTATTTTACATCACTGCCACATATTCTGTAAAGCAAGTTTATTTATGTAGAGCATTTCATAGAGGAAGGCTCTTCAGTGTGGTTTGTGAAAATAAATGGAAAGTGTCTACATTTGGGTTAAATGTGCTTTCCACTGGCAGTTTGTTGAGATCATACGTTTGTGGTGTTGTTGATCTGTCCAATTCCAAGACGGTTTAGCTTAAGGAGGAACTTTTTCAACTCAACCAATCCTTCAGTTTATCATAAACATTCACAATCATCACGTTTGATGATGCAAGGCTTTCAGTGAAAAGGAAGGAGATGGAAAAGTGTAATCTGAGAAGTAATTAAAGCTGCCAGACGTATGTAGTGGAGGAAAAAGGACAATGTTCACCGCTGAGATGTTGTGGAGTATAAGTATAAAGCGGCTAAAATTTGCTTAGAGGTCTTATTTCTGTCTTTGTGGATAAGAAATCAATAGAAGTGAATTCCCAAAGGAACTTTGTGTTGGTAAATGCAAGTTATGCAAATTTACAGGATTTCAGTTCTGTTGCAACATGTTGATGGTCATATGAACTATGTTTTCAGCTCAAAATGTCCAATTTCATCACAATTAACGCTATATTTCATGTCACAAATGGCCAAGTTATATTTGAACTGAATTTACCTGAAAAACAAATATTCTATTCTTTTAGATTCCCCAATTTTTCTTACAGATTCTATCCTACATATCACATGTTTTATTTTTACAGGTTGCAATATGGAGTATGGTGCTGATCCATCCTGCTTATGTTACGCCAATACATACATTAAGAATGTCACACGTCACTTTTTAAATCAACAGTTTTCTAATAATAAGCATTTTATAAAGAAATAACAATTCTATATTGTTATTTCCTCTTTAGTATGATGATAAACTATACAATAAATAATTCTGATCCTAGTTTTTGCACAGGGATCATTTGTGGAAACGGTGACATGGCTGCTGAGCATCAGTATGATGGGATCTGTAACAACCATGTCACATCCGTCCACTGCCACATTTTGTGTTTTTGTGTCAGCTGTTATTGTTTTAGATCCACAATACTAACATTTAGGAATAAGAGGATGATTAGTAGGGCTGAACGATATGGACAAAATTTCATATCTCGATATTCATGCCAGATATCTCAATGTCGATACGATATGACTACGGGTTCGGTGAAAACCAAGCATTTTTCAGAAAAATACTAACATCATAATACAAAGAATGTGGAAAGTGCAGTTTTATTTATAAGAACTCACTGCCAGTCATCAACATTAACATAAAGTACAAATAAATTAAATTTGTTGTGACTTCTAGAGCTGTACATGCAGGGCGAGCATGGGGGAAATCTATATCGTTTACATCGTTGCTTTTTCGACATTAATATCTTGAATGTTCATATCTCAATATCGATACGATAACGATATATCTTTCAACCCTAATAATTAGCAATAGTAAGTATATAAGTTTATTACTGATAAAGTACTGGTACTGACCAGATCATCATACGTAATGTCATGTCCGTCCACCAGCAAAAGTTTTCACATACACGTGCTATTCAAAATCCAATATTTCTGAAAATATAGCTTCCACTGTCAAATAATATCAGTAGTCTGTGCACAAATGGATTAGCATTATTTCAACACAGTTCAATGCATTTCTTACAATTTTTTTTTTTTTTTTTTGACAAAAATGGCCACTCATTTGACCCCCTAAATAAATTTTAGCCGAAAGACATATTAAATTTAGATCAGGGGAGTCAAAATGATTTTAGTTCAGGGGCCAGATCAGTAAAATAAGAACATAACAAGTGGTGCAGGCACAACAAACCCCACCCCTTGCACATATTGTAGCTTATTATGGCATCGATCCAGCTAATGTTATCATATCAATTGCCTCTATATGTGCCAAGTTTGAAGTAAATTGAAACAAATTAGATGTTTTTATAGCCATTTGAAATTCCTCCCATTTTACGAAAATGGGAAAAAGAAAATTTTGAACATTCATAAAAAAATTGGAACTTTGACTTACTTTTCCCAAAATGTAATCACATCTATTCTGGGTCACTGGCAATTTATAAACCTAATTTGGTTTGAATTCAACCAATAGTTTTGCTGTTAAAGTGTTAACAAACAAAGAAACAAACAACCAAACCAAAAACAATACCCCTTGCTTCCCCTTTTGAGGACGATAATAATGATGTTGCTGTTTTGCCTTTTTGTCAACTGTCTTTCTTTTCATCTGCCTAGGGACTACAGATGGAAATTAGCACTGTTGCAACAATCTGGCATATTTACAGCTGCAATTGTTGTAGATGTTCATTAATATGCACTGTCCCAAATAAATAAATAAATAAACCTGGAAATAGTCAACTTCAAACATTTCTGGTTTTAGAGTGAAAACAGGAAAATTACATTATGAAAATGTTTACATCTACAAACTATAAAAATTAATAAACATGAACAACCTGAAATTTCTTAAAGGAGTGATATTTAGCTTTTTTAAATGGAATTACGCATTTTCAAACATTTCCCTGTGGTCTACATAAACTGTGAATGCTCTGCTTGGGTCTGAATTCTTCATTAATTCAACTCCACAGGTCCATCTTCAACGCTATTTCTGAGTAAAGACACCAGAAAGGTAGTTTTGAGCACTGGCCCTTTAAATGCAAATGAGCCACTTCATGCCCCACCCCCTCCAGGTTATTGGCTGTGCTGCTCTGTCCCATTCAACCAACAACTGAACATTTTAGGTAATCAGCTCAAAGTTGGACATATTTTCAGTATGGACTACAACCGCTGCTGCTGATAAACAATTATGTCGTACTCTGAGAAATGTTCGTCGGAAGTCTTGACCTTATATGTGCAAATGCCGTCACATAACTAGTTATAGACGTAACAAATTAAGCAGGAATTAAAACAAGTTGTAAAAATTCACTTGATTTTTTGCCAAAATGAATATAAAGATAGCTTTGCAGCACCTGGAGGGCTCAATTCAAACTGTATGAACTATTAGGGTCCAAATACACAAATAAATGTACCTGAGACTAATAAAAGTGAGTTTAGCAAAATATGACCCCTTTAAGAAAAATAAGTTCAATTTTACTAATATTATGCCTCGTCTAATAATTTAAGCACATGCGTTATTATTTACAAATCACAGTGAATATACAAGAGCACAAAACATTTTTATTAACAGGCAGAATATTGTTAAAATGCACTTATTGCTATTAAGACACATCAGGTTGTTTTTATTTTTTATTTGTTCAGGCTATTCATATTTTTGGGAAAGGATAGTTTGTAAGTGTGAATATTTTCATGTCACTACTTTTTTTACACTAAAATAAAAGGAGAAAATTGAAGTTGTCATTTTTATAGGTTATTATGATAGTATTTTACTGGTCTGACCCACTTCAGATGGACTTGTTCTGTATGTGGAACCTGAACTAAAATGCTTTTGACACCTTTGATTGTTAATAAACTTCAGCTTCATCCTATGGACCAGACTGGAACTTTTGCCGGGCTGGTTTTGGTCCGTGGGCCTTTTGTTTGACACCCCTGACGTACACTACAAACAAAAAGTTAAGGATATTTCTTTTTTTTTGTCTTTTTTTTTTGGTCATTTTTGCCATTTGTAAATAAAACTATGTCTGGTCATTTAAAAAACCTGTTTCAATTCACATACAAAAAAGTAAAAAGCGCTGTGCAAGAATCCCAACTGAAAAAAATAGCCCAAAAATTTAAAATATCCTTAACTTTTTGTTTGTTGTGTAGATGCTCACTGCAGACCCAGTACCTGGATGTTCTTCCGTGCAGTGTTTGAGCAGATGGACTCAGGGTTAAAGTTACTGTCGGTGTGAATTCAGTACATGTTGAAACGTTGTGTGTTCTCTGCAGGAGCTGTGTTGTACCGCGTCCCACTGACCTGGGGTCAGAATAAACTCCCCTGGAAGCTGCTCCACGCCTCCCTCATGCTGCTGGCTTTTATCCTGTCAGTCGTGGGGCTTTGTGCTGTGTTTGACTTCCACAACGCCAAAAACACTCCCAACCTGTACTCTTTGCACAGCTGGATCGGGATCAGCGCCGTTGCTCTTTTTGCTCTACAGGTACTTCATTTTAACTTCAGCAACACTTTCACTTTGCATCAGAGGAAACTGTTGTGTCAAATAAATATTGGGCCTGAAAACTTTGGACATTTACTTTTATGCTTTGTTTAAAATTCTCTCAAAACTCTTTGGTATGCAAAGAACTAGTCTGAAACTATAGAACGTGAAGCAAAAGGCAAGTGTATTGAACATCAGCAGAATATAGAATAGAATAGAATAGAATAGAATAGAATGAACTTACAAAAAAATTCACCAAAAAATCCAAATTGTTCATTAAGACCTGCTGTCTGAATGCAGTGTTAGTGATTTTGAGTTTTTCGATTGTTATTCTCAGCCCATAAGTAGCTGGGATAGGCTCCAGCGACCCCCATGACCCTAGAAAGGATAAAGCGGGTTCAGAAAATGAATGAATGAATGATTGTCATTCATTTTACTAGCTTAATGAAAATCTGTTTAGCAGCTCTGTTGTTGTTTTAGCAGCAAACACTTAAAGCAGGGGTGTCAAACAAAAAAGTGGGCCAAAACCAGCCCGCCAAAGAGTCAAATTCGGCCCATGGTGCAAAAACAACATTGAACATATTAAATGTCAAAGGTGCCAAAGTAATTTTAATCCAGGTTCCGCATACTGACCAATGTGATCTCTAGTGAAATAATAAGATAATAATTTATAACTAGAAAAGCACTCGGAGAGCACAGACCTCCGCCAAGGCAGATCACCCCTCCCCCCAATCACCACCAAAATGTAATCATTTGTTCCGTGCCAGTATCAACATTTCCTGAAAATTTCATCCAAATCCGTTCATAACTTTTTGAGTTATCTTGCTAACAAACAAACAAACAAACAGACAAACCCCAGTGAAAACATAACCTCTGCCCTTCCTTGACAGAGGTAGGCTAATTAATGACAATTCCAAATTTTCTTCTAGGTGTAATATGAGAAAAGTAAAAGTACATAATGAAAATACAGTGATCCCTTATATTTCGCGGTTAATGGGGACCGGCGCCCCCCGCGAAAATCGAAAATCCGCGAACTGGAGCTGGAGCCCCCGAGCCTATCCTAGACCTAGGTACATGTATGTATGTATCTATAAATAGTGTATAAGTACTGCAAATGTAATAATTATGAAATAAATGAGATATATACTATATATATATATATATATATATATATATATATATATATATAAAAGAAAACAATGATTAGTACATGTATACATGCATATATAGATCGGATACATGTACATGTATGTACTGTAAAACATCTGAAAGAAAAGAATGTAGAAAGTAAACAAAACACACAGTGCATACGTACTAACAGCTGATACGTACTCTCTCCTCTCTTCATTCATGACGCTTATCCATCGTATACGTACACACGAGCACACGCACATCTACTCCCAGCTCTCTTTTCCTCTCATATGCACAAGAAACGAATCAGTTCTCTCTCTCTCTCTCTCTCTCTCTCTCTGGTCTCGAGCATCAACACACACAAACACACGTACATGCATGAACTGACATTTCTACATTCTCTCTCTCTCTCTCTCTCCTCTCTCTCTCTCTCTCTCCTCTCTCTACTCTCTCTCTCTCTCTCTCTCCTCTTCTCTCTCTGGCAGCTGCGGCCTCTCGTCTGCTGTGGGGTGGATTTTCGCGGAATTTCCACGATTTTTTCTTGATTTTTTTATTTTTGATGAATATTTCTGAAAAATCCACGATAACTAAAACCGCGGAACTTAAAGTGCGAATTGGCAAGGGATCACTGTAGTTACATTTACAAACTATTCATGCACAATAAAATGTGAATAACCTGAACAAATGCGAACAACATGAAATGTCTTAATGCGTAGAATACATAATAAGGACAATAATTTTAACAATATTCTGCCTGTTACTATATGTTTTGTGTATTTGTAAATCCACTGTGGATGAATTAATGATAAACTTAAACAATATTGTTTAAATTGCACTTATTTTTCTTAAGAATTTTCAGGTTTTACATTGTTGTTCAGGTTATTCACCACAAATGTGTATGAAATTATTATTTATAGGTTATTATGATAACATTTTACAGGTCTGGCCCACTTAAGATCATGTTAGGATGTATACGGTCCCTGAACTAAAATGAGTGTGATACCCCCAACTTAAAATATAAAAAGACTGTACAAAAATATCAATATATATCAATTTACGGCACTCGATATATCATATTGTCTGCAATAACCCCTGAACACTCACTACATTAGTGTTTTGTTTGTTTTTTTTCAGTTCTTACTAGTCCTCCTTCCATTAGAGACCTATCACTGATCACTACTGTGTCTTCTCCCTGCCTTTCCCATGTGTCTCATTTCCAAGCAGACATACATACATACCTTTGGTGTTGTACTGTTTCTGTATGGTTATGATGAACAATACTTATTTCTCAAGTGTCTTTCTTTCAGATGCACAAAGGAAATATGAGGAATACATGCACAGTATTAAAAAGACGTAAATATCAGAATAAAATGGAATAGAAATAGAATAGAATAGAATAAAACATTCAGTAGATTTGAAATAGAACCATGTATTAGTTTGATGATTTAACACATCAAGAAGTATATTTTTGGTATATTTATAGTATATTATGCACCTTGTTTTTCTTAATCTTACCTTTATATCATATATTACCTGTATATGTCATTATTTGTTGTACATATTTCTTATCTGGAGTATAGAGTTAGCTTTTGTATATTTCAATAGTTTTAATAGTACTTTAGTTGTATTTATATATTTAATATTTATCCTGTAGCTTTTTACACATGACTACATTTTCAGTATTTGTGTGATATTTTATAAAGTGTTTTCTTACACTAAGTGTTTTGTTCCTGGGACAGTGACAATAAAGATCTATATTATTTCTATTCTATTCTATTCTATTCTATTCTATTCTATTCTATTCTATTCTATCTATTTCTTTCTATTTCTATTCCAATTCTATTTCTATTTCTATTCTATTCTATTCTATTCTATTCTATTCTATTCTTTCTATTCTATTCTATTCTATCTATTCTATTCTAGTTTTTGTTCCTGTTCCTGTTCCTATTTCTATTTCTATTCTATTCTATTCTATTCTATTCTATTCTATTCTATTCTATTCTGTTCTGTTCTAGTTTCTGTTCCTGTCCTATTTCTATTTCTATTTCTATTTCTATTTCTATTTCTATTTCTATTCTAGTCTAGTCTAGTCTATTCTAGTTTCTGTTCCTGTTCCTGTTCTATTTCTATTCTATTCTATTCTATTCTATTCTATTCTATTCTATTCTATTCTATTCTATCTATTCTATATTCAATCATACATGATCCTCTACACATCAGTCAGGGGAGTATTGGTTTTACTCAGCGTTGTGGTTAAAGTTTGGTTTTCCGTATCCATGCATTGGTCCGTCCAGTGGGTAGGGGCATGGCTGGTTTCCTCCTCCTGCCCTGGACCCCCGTGTCCTTTCGTAAACTACTCAAACCCACCCACTGTGGTTCGGAGGCAGCATCCTGACCCTCAGCATCGCCGCCTGCATCTCTGGGATCAACGAGAAACTGTTTTTTGTTCTGTGAGTACAAACCTTTAGTTTCTTTATGCAGGTTCTTTAACTTGACCTGAAGTGTTAAATCTGTCTTTTTTTTTAAACGCTTTTCACAGGAAAGGAAACACCAGTGCGTCGTACGGACAACTCCCACCCGAGGCTTTGTTGGCAAATTCTCTGGGAGTTTTGATCGTAGCTTTCGGTTTGGTCGTCTTAAAGATTTTATCCAATCCTAAATGGCAGCGACCGGATTCTCGTCCGGAGAACGGCGTACTCGGTGAGACATCGGTGCAATCGATTATACGTTAACGGAGACTGTTTCAAATCACATGTTTCTTACTCGTCCTTGTCTTCCACAGCCTTTGCTTCAAGAAGATAATGAATGACAGACACGTCAAAGTGACTCTGAACCGTCCTTCAACGCAGTAAATGAAATAAGAGTTCGATGAATGTACAGGCAGAAGCCAATTAATACAGGTGTAAATATTTGTAAAGTTATATTTAAGATTGCTTTTACTGAAGAAAATAAAAGTGTTTTCAATCAAACCATGACAGGCTTCACTTACATGCTTTGTAAAACCTTCCCATCATGCACTGCAGTATTTATATCCTACAGTAACTATTCAAGCTCTAAACAGTGTCATTCAGCGGAGTAATTTCTCTTATATACTGAACTGAGCAAACGGTAAATATAAGTTCAGTTTCACGTTTTTTATTTTCAAATAGTGACTTGGTTTGGTATGGAAGTAAATCTGTGTCATCAGATTTTGAATTATAAAAGACGTTGAATTTCTAGCACTGAATTTTTTTTTGCACTGAAATTAAGTATCTGTTGGATTTTTTGGGACTGAAATTAAGTATTTGGATTTTTTTTGCACTGAAACTAAGTATCAGAATTTTTTTTTTGGGACTGAAATTAAGTATCTGATTTTTTTTTTGCACTGAATTAAGTATCTGGATTTTTTTTTTTTTGCACTGAAACTAAGTATCAGAATTTTTAGGGGGGGGACTGAAATTAAGTTTCTGAATTTTTTTGCACTGAAATTAAGTATCTGAATTTTTTTTGCACTGAAATTAAGTATCTGAATTTTTTTGCACTGAAATTAAGTATCTGATTTTTTTTTTTTTTTTTGCCCTGAAATTAAGTATCTGGATTTTTTTTTTGCACTGAAATTAAGTGTCTGAATTTTTTTTGCACTGAAGTTAAGTATCTGAATTTTTTTTTGCACTGAAATTAAGTATCAGAATTTTTTTGGAGGGGGGGACTGAAAATATATCTGATTTTTTTTTTTTTTTTTT